>NW_020170414.1:158670-256652 GCF_000524195.1 Echinococcus granulosus | reverse complement strand
TAAAAAGCAGAAATCACACGATAAAACACAATTGCACCATTAAATGGAAGCCAAGAAACAGAAGCCAAAGCCGCTATACTATGATGGGAAGAAAACTTAAGTGTCGTATCACGACACGCATATACACACAGCAAAGTAAAGCAATTGAAAGAAGACGAAGAATGTGCATAAAAATTAGTTAAAAAGCCCTAAACACACACACACGCATGCCGAGGCGCAGACAATGAAATTTACCCCACAAAGATGTAACGAAATTGCGATTCACCGATAAACGAAATGGAGGTTATTCAGGGTAGATCAGTAATAAAAAAGTCAAGTCAAAGCTTTGATACTAACATCTTATATCTGCAGAAAACCAAGGAACTGTGGGATGGTACAGCTCATTACAAATTCACGGATATCACATACATAGGAGTCAGGGCGCACAAAAAACATACCGTTCCATTCTGAAAGTAAAGAATAAACAGACAATTCCAGAGTACAGTAGTGTTAATGTACAAAGGCTGAGTTACCTAAACGTAACATTTGGATTATTGGTAGCGCCCAGGGAGGCACTTTTGGAAGGCGCTGCCTGCAGGTACGGAGGTTTAAGTAGATGGTTTAGGATTTTTTTTGGATAGCAGTAGAAACCAATGTAAAGGGACTTTGAGGTTTAAATGTCAAGTTCAAGAAAGAACTTTCGGGACTTGAAGAGAAGAACTTCCATTGGACTAGCTAGAAGCTCTTTGAGCTGTGCTTCGCCATAGGAATTGGCCATGAGGTCTAGTAATAAAAATCGGCCGTAAAGGAACGTACCGGCAATGGCAGCACTGGTTTCAGGACAATACCAGACAGTGAGGATAAATTTCAAGTAATCACGGGGGGATACTTCGTGCCGAAGTGGAAAGACATATTTGTACTCGCAGTCGGAATCCGTCTCTGATGGTTCAGGTGTTAATGCATTCATGATGGGTGCATATTCTACAACAAATTCAAATTCTTTCACAAAGCAGAGTGATTCGACTAGATGTATTGGGATTTTTGAAAGTGTAACTGAGCATTAGACGCGAAACCAACAGCTTGACCGCTTAAGAGAACCAACCTCGACCAGAAAACGACAGAACCGAGATCATAAAATCGACCTCACCGCCAAGTTAAACAAACAACAGTCGAATCAGAAATAAGCCCAGATGAGTTTGCAGTTA
This sequence comes from Echinococcus granulosus, assembly GCF_000524195.1. NCBI lineage: Eukaryota > Metazoa > Platyhelminthes > Cestoda > Cyclophyllidea > Taeniidae > Echinococcus > Echinococcus granulosus. The sequence continues at coordinate 255,468 of NW_020170414.1, read as the reverse complement.
CAAAAAAAGGCAAATTAAAAAATGCTACAAAAGCTTTGCTTGCGGTCATTAAGCTTTGTTTTCTAAAAAACCCAATTCTAGATTTTGACTGTATGCTCAATAATATGGAAGTTGAAACCAAAACTGTTTTACCCCTTCATTCCTAAATTGTGTGCCCAGTATTTATGCTAAACTTGTGGTCAACAGCTTACATCAAAAGGAATAGCACCAAAAAAATTGATCCCAAATAACAGTATAAAAGAAATCTATGTGTACTCAAACCATTCAAGCTAGTACACAGGGAGAAACTGATTTGCTAGTTTACACGCTATTTAGGAGGCTGAAGGATAAGGATTAAGCTTGGATCTCACCAGCAGCAGTTCTCCATCCGATCGGCCAGTACCTTAGAAAACGGCTTTTAACAAAACGACAGTTTTGGATTCGCAATTAAATATCACATGTGATCCTGGTATTCTAAAAGCTGTCAAGCAAACTTTCACCTAAATAAAGTCTAAGTTGCGGAAACTACATTGATTTGCTCACCAACAACCTTGTTTTGTCCTTTTAAGGAGGTATTTAGTCTTAAGTAGCATTTACAATATCGAACAAAAGTTTGGCCTTGCATAATAAGGAGTTTTTTCTCTCAGTGGTAGTTTAATTGTTTCGTGAGGAAATAATTTGATAACCCCCGACGTTGCTATATTGCGCGTCATTTGATTGTTTCTTTTGAAGGACGGTGCTACTTCTTATTTGTGCTAATTCTTGTTTGTTAATGTGCATAGCAGGAAGTTTCGTGCGCTTTCGCAACCTTATATATCTCAAATGTCGCATACGTTCTCTCTTGCTTCCTTTTTTATTGTTTAGCCTCTGCTTTGGAAAGTATTATCTGCACTTCGGTACGTAGTCATTCGTATAAGTTTCTTTGAAGGACTTATATAACTGTAGTTTAGACGGTGTGTACACACTTTAGTTCTTCTCTTGCGTTATTCGCACTTGTCTGTATCCTCTTCGTAGGTACCTGTTTTCGATGTTTTATCCACTCACCTGTTGATTTCGCGCCGTAGTAGTGGTTGTCTGGGAACTTTTATGCGTTTCTTTTTATATTATCTTTTTTTCAGTCGGGGGTTGCATTCGTGTGTCTTTAAATGGGTGGGTTGACAGATGACAGTCAGTGGATAAACGGTACGGTACTGGAAATTCCGTCGGAACGATGCCCTGTGATCTTGGATCCTCTGACGAAGCTTAATTTCCGAATGCTTATCGGTGATATCTTAAAGCTGTCACCGTCTACTATATCCAATGGTGGGTTTCTGAAAGTGCATATTTTCCTACGATGGAAATTTGTTTGACACCAAATCGCTACTACTCCGCGCCAATTTCTTTCTTACTTTTCGCTTCTTTTATCAAAAAGTATTACGCTTGTAAGCAGCAGTTGTTTTTTATCTATTATGTTTTTATATGAGAGTATAGTGAATCGCAATTATCTCTTTGGTCTCTAGGGTTATTTCGTTTTGGTTCGAGATGGGTTTCTTACGTGGATGTCTGTGGCGTTATTCGTCAAATCGATGTTCGCCAAAACTACTATCTTGCACAAGGTAGGTTCTTTACTCGGCTTAGTTTCTACGTAAGATTCCTAATTTATTCAAACAATTATTTTAAAATGAAGTCAGGTAAAACTATATTTGACTAACTATGTTGCTCTAGTTGGTGAAAGACTGATGTAATTGTTGTGGTAATTTGTTAATTTCTATCTGCTTTGCTTCTAGCTAATCGTAGAATTTTGGGCAGGTTTTTTAACCTTTCATGTTTTTGAAGGTAATCCATCAAGGTATTTTTTTACTGTTCTCTATAAGTAATCCAGCTATAAATAATGGATTACTTCCCACACTTGCTTGATTTCATCTGTTGTATCCACCAATCATGTTTTATAGAGCTATTTGAACAGTAGCATACGGTTTCTCTTGTCAAATTAAAGCCCAATATTTTCGCATTTTGGTATCACCTAATTTGTATTTTCCTCAGGAAGCCCGCTCTTACGTCCGTCAGAACGGCCCTCCATCTAAAATACTGTTTTTCACGCTGCTTGTTTTTGAGATTCTGACATTCTTTCACAAAATAGAGTTGCCCCTACGGACTATTGTTTCCTATTTCCAATTTCTCTCGGTTGTGAAGGTTAACACTTCGTTCTTGAGGTGTTATATCTGCCACGCTGATGCTAGGCCTTGGGAATTGGAGGGAATAGTTATGCCGGGGCTCCATTTTTCTGACTATTTCAACTAATTTAGACTAATTTTCCGGGGCACATTTTAACTTTTGGTGACAATTTTTGCAAAACAGCCTGCTCTACCGGTTGGGATGTTCCACTTTTTTTCCATGCGGACTTGTCATTTTACCACCCTGTTGGACGTTACAAACGTGTAATAACGAGTGTATCAAGGTTTGGCCTTGTCTGACTGACTTTGTAGTGTGCAATTTTTACACAATTTCTTTCCGGAATGTTAGAGTTGGTAAGGAGAGGATAAGCCATTTATTTCTTCCCTTTTTAACAGTTGACGACGGCACAGGTCTATTGAGCTGTACGATTTGGCGAAAACGCGTTTCTCCGCACTTGTCAGGTCTGTTGTCCAAACAACATTCTGCTGAAAGTGTTGCATTGGGCCAAAAACTTCTCCAGTTGGCTATTCGTTCCATACCCGTTGTCCAACCCGTCGGTAAAGTCACGTCAAACCTTAGCATCGGTGATGCTGTCCATCTCCGTGGCCGCTTGCAGCTTTTCCGTGAGGCTATCAATATCTCTGCCAACTACTGTCGTAAGTTTCGCTGCGAACTCCCATACCCACCCTCCTGCGTTAGGCGTGATTGCAAATCCACAAGAACTGCTTGACAGCCTTTTGCAAGCACACCAGCTCAAGTCTCAAGTCTACAGTCTCCCCTACAACGCGACGGAGGTATTGGATCACCTCAAAGCGGACCTGCAAGTAAATTTCTCCCTTATCTTTGCTCACCCTCTCATTCTCTTTGTCCTCTCTAGAAGACCATGGACAGAGGTCTGATCCGGCGGATTCAGTCTGTGATTGAGAACGATGGGTTATTCCTGTTCACAGCACTGGATCTCCAATTGAATACCGAGGTGACGCATCAAATTGAGGTTGAAATTGCAGCTATGGAAGATGAGTTATATGTAAGTAGCGTCTATCTTCATACTGCTTCACCTTAGAAGTAACCGATCTTGGACTTTTCCAGTGGTGCAATGGTTGAATATGTTTTTGTGATTTCTCGGGCTTAATGAAGGGAACTATTTTAGCACCTAATCCGGTGAAGTTGGTTATGCAGCTTCAAATCATTACCACTTCACCTGTTGGGTAAATTGAATACTTATTAATTTATCTCTAACTTCGCCTTTTGTGAAACAGTGTGGACCAGATTGGGAAAATATCCCTGAAAGAAAGGAATTGAACACCAAAAAGTCCTCGCAATCAGTTGAACTGAAACGTCGTGTGCAAACCATAATAGAGCAGTTTCTGAGGGAGGGAAGTATCTTTCGTTCTGCCGATCCCATTGGCGGGATGTCCGCCTATCACGTGAGTCCTCCTCCCACTCCTGTCCTTTTAAGTCAGATTCGCCTCCACCTCGTCTTTCAAATTTCAGTACACGCTCAAAAACAGGAGTCTGACGAAGCAGGTTTGTCAGATCATTTCCATGGAACAGAGAGGTATGTAGAATTCTTCCTTTTCTGGTCGAAAACGATATTTTTGGTTGCATATGGTATCCTTGTCTCTCTGCGTTCTATTTTTCACTGTCAAATACGTTTTCTGCCGTAGACCATGAAAGAGGCGTTCCCTTCAATGTTATCCTGGAAAAACTGCGATCATTTTGTTCATCTGAGAATCCTCAACGTCCCTACAGGTGCATGACCCACCAAGCGCTGGGAAAAGTGATCAACACCTTGTTAGAAAGGAGTCGTATTTATATTGTCAATCCAAGCTGTTATAAGCTGGCCTAGAACTTTTCACCGATGCCTTTTTTACCAAAACATTCTTTTGAAAACTGTAGTTTTCTCAGCCTGACGTCTGACAGAACTTCCAGAAATCCATCACACCTAATTTTGCAATCCGCGGCCTTCGCAACAGAGGTAGTGGGGTCCCACTTTGTATACGCCTTTCACGGCAACTTAAGGGCGTTGGTACATGAACGGTTTACTCAGAACCAGCGAAGCTGGGAGAGGAGCAGCTGTTTGTCCCCTGTGGTTCGTTTGTCTAAGACCTTGGGCTTTACTACTGTTCTATGAGAATGGATGATTTGACAGTGTTCCACCATATGCTGGATGGACGCTCTGGGCACAGCTGCAATCATTAAGGATGATGGAGCCTAGGCGTGATTTGCAAGAGACTGGTGGAGTTGAAGGTGAGTTATGGACCTACCCATGACCTGCGCCATAATTACGCCAAGTCCAGTAGTGTGCATCATGTGGAGAATTAGGCTACTGACAAGGGCAGGTGTTCAAATGTATATCCCTGACAACTTAGCGCAAAATCGTCAACTGGGAAGGTGGTGCTTTTTCTTGGACGTACATGGGCTCACTCTCGGAATGGTTGCCGCACGTCGCGAAGTTCTTCAGCAGTAGATGGCGTTGAATAATTGTAATGCTTCACGCTAAGACCATTCAAAATTAAAGACGGAGGTTGCGGGGAGCGAGAATTGTAGCTTGGGTCAAACGGAATTTAGTTTTCATCTCTTTGAACCGCTCAAGAAACCTTTGCATTGCGGAAGGTAGCAGTGCAAAGGTGGGCCACGGTGTTGGCCCCGCACCAGTGCCTTTTCGCCTTCAAATGCCGCCACGATGTATTCAACTTCCCTATTTGATAGGCCATTCTAAAGTCAATGCGATCTAATAACCTCAAGCTGTTAGCTCCTCTGGGCCTAAAAGTCTATACTTACCTTATTTTCTTTAATCCCAACTTTCTAACGTTCAGTTATACTGTGAATGCGGAAAGACCGTAAAAGGTGGAGGGAGCTGCCGATCGTCTTCATTTAAAACTGCTTCCGGGTGCCTATAAAAGCCATTCGAGTTGGCAAGTGCACGGCCTAAAGAAACCAATTTCTCCTGTATTGAAGTGGGGGGATTCGACCTCATTACTGAGTGGTCAAAGTACAGCTACACTGCCAATTATTCTCACACCATCTGCGCTACCGGTACGTCAGCACTCCCAGACCCTTACTAGAGAGCTGCTTCAAAGCGTCCTCAAGAGTGAGAGCGGTGCAGAGTACGCTGAGAGTATTTGGTCTCTCACGAACAACAAAGACATATTTCCGTTCACATGATGTAAATTCTTGTTTCAAGCCGAAAATATCATACCACTGGAGCTTGCAAAGTGCAAGAAACGACTTGGATGACCACTTAACGTAAAAATGCAATGAAGTGGAACGAAGTGCGACTATGATGTAGATCTGAAAATTTATCTCTCGATTGTGGACTCCATCGAAGGAAAAGCGGTCAACTCGCAGAACAGAGTAAATTGCTCCTTGCAATCCAAGCTTTAAAGGGAGTGATGAATGCATCACAAGCGTCGAAATGGAGGTCTTTGTGATGGTCAACGGATCGAAGACGTCGGTCAAAACAAGATGAAAACCACATAACACGAACAACCCTGTAGACGTTTTCAGTCTTGCATTACTCCTGTAACTGTCCCCCTCCCCTAACTCTATGCTCTGAGGCCTTCCAGAGGCAAATTAGGCCTAACTCCGGTAGATTTTTTTGAGATGTTTGGTCCATTTAAGACCATCAAAACGATGCCGTAGATCGTGCTGGCCTATCTGCGAGTCACAGTGGAAATCGGGTAATACATGAGAATGCGAGACAGACGACGTTTTGCCTTTCGCTGGCTGCTACATTACAAACAGTGAATGGCGACTCAGTGGTTCCCATGCGTGACGTTTACGTAAACATGCAAACACACGTACACATTAATGAAAAACATAGGAAGAGACAACATGCCAAGCTGGGTGTCAACTCCTCATTTGCTAACTGATCCACCCTTCTCTGCCACAGTGGGCAGATCTTCACCTTGTCCACCGGGAGACGTCTTTGGAGGGTCATCCACTCCTCCTCCACCACAGTCTTCATCATTATCACCATCCTCTTCATTCTGTTCCTCATGAGTGCCCCCACTAATCACAGGCGCGTAGAGGCATGCGCAGCAGCACAGACCCGTCAGTGTATGTCGGAAATGCACACCAAGTAGGAGATAAATTGGCGGCTTCAACACAATGAATGCAATGTTGAGGCACTCACTAGCCATTCGAGTAGACGTGGAGTCCATCTCAACGTAGCGTTCCAGCTCCAATGCTACCAGAATGAGTTTAGGAATCTTGGTTATGAGTAGAAGGAAGCCCAGACACACTGTGATAACCACGTTAGCTGTCTCCTTCAGAGTTTGCCGGGGCGGTGGCACGAGGAAGTAGAATGGCATTAAATCAGAACGTTTTTCGAAGGGAATGCCACAATAATGGACCTGGGTTCCACATGTCTCCTCAAAAGCAGATAAACGCGGAGGACTAGAAATACCATCGACGTAATCCATCGGCAGGACATCTACCTGGTTGGTGCTATGCTTGCGTTCGGGTCGAACCATGGGATAGCAGTTGGCAAAATCATCACCACAACAATAGGCGGAGTGTGAACAAAGGCTTGCGACAGTTTTCCATTTTGAGGAGCCAAGATCGACCATCTTGGAGATTGCGAGACTTGTCAACAGTCCTACCGCAAGGTAAGGGAGAAACATTTCCAAAGGAACATTTAAGAGATAGTCCACGAGGCTCCTGAAACAACAGTAGAAGAACGGGGAGTTGAAGCCCACCAAACGCACACACAAATGCGTACCTATATACTTTCGAGGTGCCGAATTCAGTGTAGATTACACGGTAGCCCCCAGGAATGTTGGAATTCTTCTGGCTCTTCAACTCAAAGAAGCGTGGAATGACGTAGCAGAAGGTAAGAAGCGTGACGACGGAAATGATACGAACGTGCCGTTGAAGCGAGATGACGGATTTGGAGAAGTATCCGCGCTGGAGGTACAGGTATCTCTCCACCAGCAGACAAACCACCAGCCAGACCTAAGAATTTTTGAAATGTTGAAGTAGTTTAAGACAAATAAGTGCAGATGCGGAGAAATTGCCTCCTCAGTTGGCAACGTTCCACACAAGGGGTCAAAACAGTACGGAAAGCTAGCACGTTTTAAGGGGTTTCGAATACATCGGATAAAAACGCTGAAGAGAAGTTAAAAATCCGGTTTATATTTTGAGAGGCTAACGGCTCGTATTACATTTCTCAGCAAAGCACTGTCTAGAAGAAATGACTTCAACTAGTTCACAAGCTTTGCATGGAAAAGGTTAGCTCGTTATTCTCACAGAAATGTGTGAATTTAAGTTTCAAGGTACCTCTTAATAAGCACAGAATTTCAAAGGACATTTTAATAATTTGACAGTTGATAGTTGGCCAATTTTTAAGAGCAACTGGCGGAGAAGCTCAGTGAACTATTAAAACGTGAAGATATTGTGAAAGAACGTGTACGTAACTAGTTAAAGAAGAACATAACATTCCCAACCGGTTGAAATAAGTGTCTTCTACAATATTTAGACTGACTAATAGTCAGCCGATTCAAAGTTTGCTGGGTGCTTGGGTTCCTGTATCCAGATCTTGTATTTAAAAGGCTTCATGTTTGCAACTTATGGTCCAGTATTACCTTATTAGATGAAAAATTCACCTCCATGACGCCTTAGTCTTTCAGTATTTTATCCATTCGGCACCATCAGAATCCACCCCTTGTAACTGGCCAATGAGGTTTCGGAAAACTGGAAGTTATAATGCCAAACAGGTCCTAGATCATCAAGTCGACAGCATCGTCCTATGAAGGCGGATGAATATCTGTCTTCAGACTGCACTTAAGCACGATAGAATTCATATTTGAATTCTCCACCTGTGTGTTTCACATCCCTCATCATTCAACTTGTAATGAACTACGCAACAAGTAGTAATAACAGCTCAAATCAAGTTGAGCTGCATTATCAACCAACTCGCAATCATTATGATAGACCTTCTTGAATGAAAGAACATCCTATTCCATACAACTCCACCCAACACCTCAAATAACACAAAAGATGGTTCATTTAGACTTACCGAGGCTACCTCACAAAACGTCAACAGAGGCATAACACCAGGAACAAAGTAGGCCGCCCGTTCAGCATAGGCCTTCTCCTGTCCCGCATAGCCAACATCACTCAAATGGACCGACGCTCTGAGTACCAACATGATACCTAAATAGAGGCAATCGAGAACGGCTATAACCGAGAAGTAGAGAGTAGCGCCACAGCGATTGGTCGCCCTGTTAAAACCCGCCATGCAGGCAAGATTTAGAAGGAGACCTGCGGAGCAGAGGAGGCTAAAAACCACTCCGTAGACTATGAAGAGGAGGCTTCCATTGGATGCGCCCTCACAGAAGTAGTCGTCGTAGCAACCGATGGCGTTGGAAGCATTTCTCATCATTAAAATTCCCGGTGCCCGTGTCAAGGCACTTGTGGGAGGGGTAGTAGTTGTGGCAGTACTGTTGGTCAACGATTGTAGAGTTCCAAGACTTGAGGGAGCCAGAATGAACAAAGAAACAAAACATTTGTGCTCGAGGTTTGGTAAGGTATTAAATTTACATGTTTCAACAAAGTCGATTACACTGTAACATATAAGTGTAGAAACTAACTCTGCGCAACCATTATAATTACTAAGCCCAATGTTCCTTTCTACTTGGAAAAGATAACTTGATTTCATGTACAATGATCAGAAAATGCTACCAAAATTGTGCATTAAAAAGTAACTCAAGTACGCACTCCACTTATTAGTGGTTATAAGATACAACACACTGAGTATATTTTCAATTAATTTACCCGAAAAATTCACTTGGATGAGGAGCAATGGTACAAGTCCTGAAACGAGAAATATATTTGCACCAATCACCAAATTTTGCATAGGCGTTAGCCTCTGGGTTGTTGAGGAATTCCGGCGTGCAGTACTTCTTTAGCGCTTTCGCCTTCTCATAATAAAAGCTGGGAGATTTTTTTGATATCTCCGAAACTGGCGGAAGACTAGCATAATCATTCACCAAGTCTAGCAATTCAAAAAGCCCCAGATCCGAAGCCATTGATTCTATAATATTTTAAAATGAAACCCTGTCAAGTGGCATCGAAAAATAGCTCCGTGCAATTGATGTAAAACTTAATGTTATAGAAATCATGTGCTGTAATGCTACCAATAAGGTCAATAAGCATAATAAATAACAAACGTAGTTGGCACTCCAGCTAATGATTCAGATGCATACCTTTTCTCGATATCACTAGATGCTTGTATGCTTATTTGTGCCTACTTAACAAACAGCAACATCTAATAGGAGAAAAATACCTGTATTCGGTCTGCTAACAAAATAAAATCTTATGATCCGGTTCAGTCTAAGTAAACAAATCACAAAATGCATTTAGAAAAAAATCGTGGGAAGTGACACGCGTTCTGATAGCAAATCATTAAGCATAGCAAACTTAAACATTGAAAGCCAAACGCTACAACACTATCGAAACCCCAGAAAGCAGGCATTGCTTTCAGAATTCATCGCAACGGTACAAAGTTAGTGACTCATACCATCTGTTGACCCACCACAACGAATTTTACTTTGCCACGCCTTATTTACTCTAACAACTTGTTTTGAATGCCAATTTGACAAACAAAATATCTTAAAAGAGGAAACCTAGTGTAAGAGTGAAACCATACAATACAGTCACAAAAGCAGTTCCGAATAGGTTCTCTTTGGCCTCTACAGTGGAAATGATTTCAAGACGTTTAAACAAAGTCATGTTATTATTGGACAGTCCTAAAAACTAAGCTCGACAATTCGTCTCTAAATCTACGGCAAATGCTATGTATCATAGTAATAAATCTGCAGTATGCTATTAAAGAAATGTTTTTAAAATTAGCAAAGCTTTTTTTAAGTTCAAGTGATTGTCTTACATGGCCGCAGAGTAAGGTCAGACGCTTGCAAATAGGTTTTAACATTATTTTAGCGGCTAATCACATCATATTCTGAAATGCACAATACTATCAGCAACTTCGATATATTTTTGAAATTATAATCAATTTTCAGAGACACTAAACCCCTGAGATTAAAAATGACAAGTCACTCTTTTAGTGTCTTAGCTCTTCAAGATCCCGGAATCTCGGTTGTCCCTTTCTATTATTCAAGTTGTTAATCCGTTATGGTCCCAACCTCATTATTCATCAAATTGTAAACAAGTGTCATGGTCCTCACAGTAATTATATCAATTTTCTAAAATGTGGCGAATTGTACAAAATACTTAGAATTCCAACTCTTATTGCAATTGTTATTGGTTCCGCAGGGTTTTAAAATACCTTAAGCAGTCTCGTAGCTTTATAAAAGCTGTGTCATCCCTATTTTTACCAGAGTTTGGCTCCGTGTCACAAACACAAGCGGGTGAATAGTCTCAAGCTTTTATTTCAGCCCAATCTTACATCACTCACTTTTTTAATGAATGGAAAATAGATGTTTAATATAGAACAAAAGACCCAATTCGTGTTTTAATGTCCGGGCATCCCCTAATGGGTCCCTGAAGCCGATTCGAGAATCTGCACGATGTCGAGGAAATTCCTTTTGCGAGCCTCCTCCAAAGCCGTGGTCCCATAGCCTGTTAAGTGATTAGGATCCACTCCCGCTCCACCAAGCTCAAACAGCTCATTCTGATCAAAATCGTTGAAATCGGAGGCAACGGCGACCGTTTTAGCTGGGGTAATTAAGTAACGCACGACTTCCGTTTGATGGTAGGCAACCGCTGTGTGCAGTGGAGAACGGCCCTCTGCATCCAGTTCCTATCCAAACGGTTAAATCAAATTATCATTTAACTTTGATCAAATAAGTGCATTCATGTCCAGATTTGGGCTAGTTTGGGGGAGGATATACAAAGGCGGGTATTTTGGACACATTGCTCATTAGAAATACTTGCAGTAAATACAAGGGTACCAATTAGTCAGCCCCTTCCACTACAACTCGTCCAGCCATCCACCAGTTTAGTACTGAATCTGCCTTTTGCACACTCTGAGTCCTAAGATAAATACGGACCCTAATTATCCCACCACTCGCCAGATCACTCACCAACTGAGATCAAAGGTAAGCATAGATATCGGTCACATCAGATGATGGCCAGTTCCTCTCCCGCTTACCTGAAGTGTAAGCCCAGCGAGACGGTAGAATCGGAGTTGTTTCAGTCTGCCATTACTTGCCGCAATGTTGGCCTCGCGGGCGCGTGCAGAGGCGATGTGCGGCAGGCGACAACCGAAATGGAGCAGCAGACTGATGAGCGCGGGTGTGCAGTTGCGTCCTCGCACGGCGTATGACAGTGGCGTGAAGCCACGCGCATCCGCGATATTGGCGCTCACTCCATTCTCCAACATCAGTCGACACGCGGCGTAGGCGCCTGCGCCTGCTGCCACATGCAGTGGGTGGATGCGTCCGCTGTCAGTGTACTGAAAGGCGAGAAAAAGCATTTGTTTTCACCTTTTTACTCCTGCGATTCGGCTACTCCCTAAATAACATTAAAGTGTCCTCAGGCTACCCGAGCTGCTGGTCTTGCCTCATTCGCTGCAAATTTGTTCGAAAGACCGCTTCGTATTAGGCCAGTGGCCACGAGTTGTGCCATTTCAAAGCAGAAATTTGGTTTCGTGTATTCTATTTACAGAACGCAGAGGCATTTAATCGGTCTACTTACCTGAACTATCAAGGATGCTGACTTGTAACGCCTTTTACGGCAACTTAGCTACGTCGACTAATAGAAGACTGGACGGACGACAAAGAAGTCGGTGACCAACATCGTTTTTGGGTAACCTTTCGTAATTTAACCAGCATCCTTAATCCAAAGGGGCGGTAAATAACCCTCTCGTAAGTCCGTTCATATGAAACATCCGATCATCAACCACGGTTTCTCAGTCAAATTCACTTCTAGAGAGCCCTAGTATGGCAAAATTCCATAAAAATTCTTTGCTTCCTTGCCTCAAAGTGTCCTGAGATGTGCAGCAATTGTTCCAACATCTCAACATCATCGTTATCCGCTGCGGCGCATATCAGCGAATGAAAGAGGTTTTCAGACCACTGCCTGGCCAGTCCAGCGGCTTCCGCGTTGACAAGAGTCTCGCCCAGGGCTGTAGTCATCTCCTTAGACGCCGAAGCTTCAGAAGATTGACTAGTGCTCACTGAATGCCGACGATGACTTCGAGTCTCCACGAATGGTTCAGTCATTTCCCCACGCAATGAGTGCGATAACATGCGCCTCTGTGTGGCTGGGTTGTCCCACTTTCCCAGCACGTAGGCCATCTTCATCAGCGCTGCCTCTGTAGTTATATCCTGTGGGACAAAATATCTACTGAATTCATAATTAGTAGCAGATACCAAATGTGGTTAATGAGGGTATCAATGATATTGCAATTAAACAAACGACTCGAATTTATTTACTAAAAAGCAATCATTACTTTCAATTTAATCCCCTTTAAAAGGCTTATTTGTTGAAAGAAATTCAATTTCTGTTTAAGAAGAGATGGGGAAGATGATTACCCTTGAAAGCTTGCATATATTCTTATGGTGAAAGCTGATACGATCTTCGTTAGCATTTAGAGTCCGTCTATCCACTCAGTCAAAAATTCAGCAAATGAGACGGTTTTGTGAAAATAGTAACAACATCAAAGTCTCTACAAATAATTTAAATGAACCGCCACAAAAGTTGTCAAATTTGACAAGGGTGGTTCACACGACACTGACTAAGATGGGTGTGAGCTGTCAGAAACTTGTGACATAATTTTAAAGAATTATAACACCGCCTGCTGCATCAAATATCGCGTCAAAATTTTGATTGCGTTACAAGTGAAAGGAGCACCGTACTTCCAAAGCTCCACAACTTCGGCCGAATGGGTGGAAGTTAAAATCCAGATTTCGGCTCTACACCCGATTTGGATAGGTGATACTTTGGTGCTGCAGTCAAATAACCTAACGTCTTATTTTCTAAAGTAAACCTTTTCATAAAAAGAACTATACGCCGTTTGAGACAGATAGATTCCTCATCACGTCAATCATTGTCACTTACGCAGCCAGAAACTGCACCCACACTGCTGAGAATGGCGCCTGTTGCATAGACATTGGCCACAGTACCCTTCCAGCATTGAGTGACATTAAGGAGGACTATGTTATGCACCTCATGGGCTTCTTTCAGGGCCTCAACAAGTTCCGCATTATTCGAAGGGATGTTTCCAGTTCCAAAGGTCTCGAGAATAACTCCTGTGAACGTAAAAGTGTTAGAAGTTATAAAGGATGATAATAAATGCACCAATTTCTATTAGGTAGTGGTGAGTCGTCAATCGCTTGAAGGTCAAGAATAGTTAAGCCTATTATTTGGGCTATTTTCCCCATTCTGAAGAATTCTTTCTAGCTGAAAAGATCTGATCCAATAGCTTTCAATTATTGGTCTCACTAGGAGCACCCCACCCATCTCCCACTTTGATCTGATTGAATGATCCGTAAAAAAGGTCCAACGCAAGCATGTACCTTGCATGGGAGGTTGGAAGAATGACCTCACAGCATCAATAGAGATGGAGGGAAAGAGACGCAGAATAGCGACATTAGGGCAAAGATTGGATTGAACACGCAGTCGTTTGGAGGCTTGTTTAGGGGCAGTCCAAATGCGCTCCTTATACACCTTAACGTGCTCGTCCATCACAGCCAGAGGTTGCGAATTCGGCGCCAGAAAAGCCTCCAAGTCAGTTGTCGCTGCCTTGACGATTCGGTTACCGCGGTAAAGCTAAAAGTAATAAAAATGATATCTTACCTGTTTATCTTTACCAATTTTGGATTTCCTATTTATCCACCAGCTTCATCACCATCTGGAGCACTTCAAATTAAAACACTACCTTCCTTGTTCCTCCAGACGGTTGCGCTGTTTAACAATTGCATGGACAAACCTAATCATCAAAGTCTTCAGGTTTCGCAGTTCATGTTATAGAGCTATTATTGTGAGCCAAAAGTTGTACAACCGTTTCATGATCCCATTCATCGAGTGATGAAGATGGAATACCCAAACATTCATCAGCTCATAGATTCTAAGCACCGCATGAGTGAACTAAACAATTTTCGCTCCTTTAGGGTAGTTTCTAAATGTTCAATGTAGAAGTGACTAGGAAGACTGAGAGATTACCCATGAATAACCGCAGTCTTTTAAAAGACGGATATAAGGTTTGCAAAGAGCAAACAACTCTGCTAAACCCATCTGTCACAAAGACAAACTGCAGTTGGCACCACCTTAGTGCACAACATTAATGCGCCTTCTGTGATAGACCTGAAAGGCAACCATTAAATCAGATCACTCTTGTGCCTTCAATTAAGCATTGCGAAACCTTTTAGTTGCTTAAAGGAGGCAATCTTAAGTATCATCCACGCAAAGGTGCCCATAAAAACACAACACTTTAGCTTTGTTAGAAAAAGGATAGAGGAGAATATCCTGACCAAAGTGTGGAAGGAAGCCTAGAGTTATTCAAACCGTGGAAGCAAGACCAACCCTCCGGGAACAAAGTCCTATGATATACTACAACTCAACCTTGATCGGTGCAACGTCTTGTCAAAAAGACTGTGGAATGGGTAAAATTATCCCAATAATCCCACCAAGGCGGTAGAACACACCTCGTTCTGAATGAACACAGTGACCTCAGGAATGTCGTAGCCACTACCGGCAAAGAGCAGAGACCCCAGAAGGTTAATTCGTCCATCGTTACGCAGTCTATCTATGGGCAACTCACTGCCCGTCATTACTACAGGTTTTGTGAGGTTTTCAAGGATGAAAGAGAGAGCAGAGGCGGCATAGGGTAGGGTATCAGTGCCGTGAAGGATGACAAAGCCGTCAAAGTAATCGTAGAAGCGCTCCAAGTCTTTAGCAAGGTTGATCCACACCTCCAACTGACAATCGGAGGAGTCGAGGAGGGTGTCGTACTCTAGTAAACGGTAGAGAATTCGTCGTCCGTCCTCGTCCAACGGCAACGCCAGGGGCAGTGAGACGGTAGAAGGTGTCGAGGTCTTTATCGACGTAGGAGGCAGTGATGTCGAGCTGTAGAACAGTGGAGCATGCTCCCAGAACCTAAAATTTTAGGGTACATTCGCCCGTTATTAGCAATTCTTTTCAGGATCAAATTCATTTTACTAACTTAACCACTTGGATCGCCTATTTGGCAATGAGCACTTTAAGGTGGACTTAATGATGCTACAATCCCAAACTAGCACTCCATAAAGTAGACAGTTTTTAGGTCAATTATAAAGTGAAGAAATACTAGAAAGATGTAGGGGGCAGCGCCTTGCCAGCTCATGCATGACTAGTTAAATTTGGGTAAGATTAAGCGCTAAATACACACCATTTCTTGGTCGTGAGCAAGTGGGTTTGCCAAGAAGACAAATGCAACTGGTGTCATCATTGTCAAATAGACAGTTTGTGTTGCGACAGAAGGTATAGGTGTGGCTTTGGTGGTGCTATATTCTAAAGCAGACGAGATCTTGAGCCAAACTCAGGAAAGTCTTTTATGGAGAGCGCAAGATTCTTAAGGGTCAAATAGAAACATATCTCGTTGGTGCAATCCCAAAAAGGCATGGGTGTGCGTGTCATATGATGGTTTGTTCTATATGATTTGGAAGGTTGCGAAGCTCTAAACGTTAGACATTAATGGTTTTGATAGTACTGACTAATTTAAAGGGAAGATAAGCAAATGTAGGCGTGGTTCGTAAAACCGGAAGGTAAGCCGCAGCTATTTTACCAAAGGAGAATAGAGATCATAAAAGCAAGAAACCCTAAAATCTCAATTCACGAAAACTCCTTAAATTGGAAAGTTAAGCAGATATTGCACAATTATGGACGCAAAACCATGCAGGTAATACGAATGCATGTTGGACAGTAATAATAGAGCAATAATTTCACCCGTCTGATAAATACGGAGAGAAAAAACTTTGTCAATCGTAGAAATGGACTCACGGATGGTCGTTGAAAATTGGCATTTGAAAGAGGTAACTTGTTAAAAAATGTTGTTTTGGCTTATACACACCGCTTTCCTTTTGCATTCCAATCGCACCGCCTGTATACAAAACGAGTACTGTTCCGATAGCATTAGTTCCGGGTACAGAGGAAGCGTAATCCAGTAGATTCTTTCCCAATGGCACGACATTAGAATATAGCTTGGTTTAAGATGGAAAAAAATAATAAACTTTTGTTGTACTTAAAGGCAAAATGAAGATGGTTAATTAAATTTCCCCAACTGACCAAGTAAATAACAACTTTGGCTAATGGCTTAGAACTCCAATCAAGCAATTTCCAAAAATACATTAACGAAACACGCTGTAAACAACAATATTAGGATATACTTACAGGAGTGGTTTTAGAAGTGGGGTAATTCGTAGAAAGTTTCTTGAAAAACCCCTGTATTCGCTTATTGGAAAACCAATTTGGCGATTTAGGTGAATCCGCCTGATTGCCGTTTATACCTACCCAAGAAATTGAAGATAAGACATAGAAGCAGGTTAACAAATAAGCTAAGAACATATATTAACTAAAGTACTTTCGAACCATCCAGTGTAAATAATCTCATCTGATGCGCAAAAGCTTCAGCAAGTGATGAAGGCAATTGTTACATAAGTGTTTACGAAATTAAATAGAGGAAGACGGTTAATATGGAGGAAAATATACGTTAGCTTCAGGGGCATTGCAAACTCACTCATTTCGCCTAAAAGAAGAAAACTACTTTAAAAAATTCATGCTAATAAGGTGATACATATATCAAAAACTAATAACAACATTGTTTCCTTCGTAATAATGTTTTGAACAAAAAAGTTGTATTGAAGCACCCTCAAAGGCAGTTTAAATTGCGATTTAGTTATGATGCTGAGAATGGCCTTGAACAAAAACGCAGGAATTTGGGGATTGGGGTTGGCTTGGGAAAACATTTAATGTTAATCATGGTTTCTATGCAAAAATGTATTTTCCCCCGCAGCACATCATTTGCATTGAGTAGGTTTACGAGAATTCAGCAATGACCAGAAATTCATCGACGACGCATCGTGCAAATCTATATATTGGAACAGATTTTATACTTAAGTTATGCTCTCAGTTTTGCAATGTGCTGCTTAGGGAATTCGCCACTGAACATTTGCCGGGCGGCCCCAGGACCATGCAAGAAGTCCGGAAAACTTCTGTAGGTTGGTGACACAAATGCTGCCTGTGTATTACGCCTTCACCCCCTTTAGAAAAGTTTGAAGTTGCTACAATCATAGCAGCTAGAAGCAAATATATTTTTAAATGGCAGTTTTTTTTGATTTTGACCGTTGAATGATAGAATTTGCCTTGTCAGAAAGAGAACAAGATGATGGCTAACTTCACCATTCGGCCCTAAATACAATTTTTTTAGGAGAATGTCCAAATCTAGTAGAATTATAGAAGAAGACTGGTGACGCTGCAGTCTGTCGTCCTCTTATTTGCACGCAAATTTATTGATTGGCACTGTAGACTAATGGGTATTTTTCCTTTTAGCACTGACTAAATTGTAATGCCTGACGCGTGAGATTGACTAGAGGCTACGCCCATAATAATGCTCTATGTGAGAAGACAGTGATGTTTTACTTTGGCTGTGCGTCTTTTTCTTAGTTATGACAACGAGTCACTTAGGGGCTCTCCTACTGTATTATAATACGTTGGTTTTTTAAAACGTCGGTTATGGTTGAGAGCAACTTTTGACTTGATAAGTGTACCACGCCGGGTAGGCTGACTTTCGAGCCATGTCAGTAGCCAAAGTACCCACTGCTTTTTCTTTATGTATATATATTCTGCCGAAGTATTATGTATTCTTTTGCCCTCAGGGAAGCCTTAGGACTCGACTTTAGTGGCAGCGGAAAGCACGGCCGATCTTTAAGGAAACTAACGTGATTTCCACTGCAGGCTGATAAACCATAGTGGGGCGGAAGAAGTACATTTGCTGCGGATGGGAGAATCGGAGATGAGTCCAAACGTAAGGGCTAAAACTGACGTCCACCCTCGGCAAATACTGCAGCTATGTGTTCTGCAAGAAAGCTATTAACAACTGAAGCGCCACTAGTTGCAAACTTTTTAAAATAGCTTCAACGCAGAGTCTCTTTACCTTACCTGCATAAAGCTGTGATAAAGTGAACTCTCGATACCTGTTCCACTTCTCTACTAGATGGTTAGAGCCCAGATACCTATAACTGGGCAGATCAGAAATGAAAACAATGTAACAGGGAGGAACACACACGAGACCTTTCCCCCCCCCCCCGGACCAGTGTTAAATCCCGCTTTTTCTTACCTAAGCCGGCTTTTAGGTCAGTATTCCTACATCTGTCCATGGACTTGCATGATGGCCATCATATCCTCTGTCCCTGAATCCAATTTTCAAATCGGATAAAACTCCAGATGCAGTCGAAGTGCCAAGCGGGATCATGACGTTACGGTGAAGTGTCTCCTCAATTGCATAAAAATCTGATGACTGGTACGGCTGGCTCGTGGATGTTTTCTTACAGCGCTAACTATGTTGTGATGGCTGACACGGAAGGTTGACTAGAAAAGCGCCAATAACGACGCTGAAAAGAGGAGCGGGGCTATAGAATACGATGGCAGTTTTACAATCGGTTTTGGCGAGGAGTCACTTTCGACTTGATTATAGTACCTTACCGGGCAACCTGGCTTTTGGGCCATGGCCGTAGCCTAAGTGCCTTCTATCTGTCCAATGTATACATTCTGCTTGAGTATTATTTATTCTCTCTATTTTGGGGAAGTCTCGGGGCGCTACAGTATTGTAATACGATGGTGGTTTATCCCCAGTATTGGTGAGGCGCCACTTTTGTACTTCGAATTAGTTCCCTTGTACCTCGCTGGCTGGGGCTGGCCTTTTGGGCCATGCCAATAGCCCAGACACCTTCTCCGTGCTGAATATATATATTCTGCCCGAGTATTGTGTCTTCTTTCGTCTTAATGGAGTCTCGGGGCGCTACATTGGTGGCAGCGGAAAGCGAACCCGATCTTGAAAGACATGTATCCTGATTCTCCACTTCTGCGTGATAAGCCTTAGTGGGACGGAAGAAGTACATATGCTACGGATGGGAGAATGGTGATGACCCCTAACAGAAGGGTTGGTGTTGACGTCTACCTTCGGCAGCCCTCCCAGTCCCGTGCTCTGCAGAAAAGCTATTAACAACTGAAGCGACACTAGCTGTGAACCATCTGGAAGTTTCGTTACGGATTTCCCCTACTGTCCCTCATGGACCTGTTTTAAATCTTATACTTCCTTACTCAAATCTGCTTTTAGGCCAGTGTTCCTGCATCTATCTATGGACACGCATGATGGCCGGCGCAGTTCCCCGTCCTGAATGAAATCCCCAAACCGGACGAAACCCCAGATCCAGTCAAGCTGCCAAGAGGTATCAGTGACGTTGAGGTCAAGTATCCCCTCAGTTGCGCGCTAATTTGGTGACTGGCACGGTCGGCTAGTGGGTGTTTCTTTACTGCACCGACTACGTTGTAATGGCTGACGCGGGAGGTTGACCTGTGGGAGCGCCGGGGAGGACGCTCAAAAGAGGAGGGAGGCTATGTAATACGATGGTGGTTTATCCCCAGTATTGGTGAGGCGCCACTTTTGTACTTCGAATTAGCCCCCTTGTACCTCGCTGGCTAAGGCTGGCCTTTTTGGCCATGCCAATAGCCCAGACACCTTCTCCGTGCTGAATATATATATTCTGCCCGAGTATTGTGTCTTCTTTCGTCTTAAGGGAGTCTCAGGGCGCTACAGTATCAACACCGAGCGGCCTGGCCCTCAGACCATGTCATTTGCCCTCAAACTTTTCTGTTTATTCTCAAAATAAATGCAACGTCACCCTAAAAAAGTTATAAAATGCTACACTTGCATCTGTCGTTCAATGTATGTGTCGGGATCATGTCTGTAAAATTGGGGTTGACGAAGTTTATGCCATTTGTGCACCGCTGACCACCATCGGGTTATTAAGAATTTTAAAGTGTTTAATTGGCTGGAAACCTACTTTTTGGCAAATAAGTCACCAATTTGCATGACATAACCATTTTTTATGAACATTAACTGTGTAGTTAACAAATTACTTCTTTATTGCCTATGTGCTGATATTAGTATTATGTCTTGCAAACTACTAAGCACACTGACTTGTATTTGTCGTATTAAAGTATCTTCTCAGTTATATGACTGAAAATCTGACATTCGTCTACAAGCGTGTTTTGATAACCTACGAACTCACCCGTATACTGTAAATGTGTTTGGTCAATGCTTGACGTCCTGTGTTTTCGATGAGTGGTATGAGTATGAATGGTTTCGATGCCCTAGAGTCCCCCTCAGTTTGTACTACCTCTTATTGCGGTGTTCAGAAATCTCTTGACGAATTTAACTCGCCTGGAGATCAGTCTGCGAGTGAATCGGATTTTGAAATGCCACCCGAATTCCCTCCTGGAACAACAGTTGGGGATCTTGCATCTCATTTAGCTTGCGTCATATCAAACTCATCTAATACAAGAAGTGTCTTGGATGATTTTGATGGGAATGGTCTCACACTTTGTGGCGAAGAATGTGAGAACTCTGATAAACTGGATCTCCCACTCCCCTGTGTCTCACCGATTACCAATGGGGGATCTCTTGACACACTTGTTCACAAGGTAGATCGACGGCATGCTGTCTGCAATAAGGCGTCACCTCCATCAAGTTGTTTAAAGTCTCTTAGGCTTTCAAAGTCTGCGCCCCACATTTTAGCTATTCCTTCGATCACGTCTGACTGTGGTAAATCCCCATATGAAACCTCAAAATGTGTAGATAATACGCAAAACATCGATTTTGTTTCCTTCAGGAGTGTAGCAGAAAATGATTCGATAGATTTTGTAGGACCCAAACATATTCCTCTCAAAGATCCAGAGTACTACTCTAACAGTTCGAGTGACGATGACGACTTCGATGATTTCGCAGCGTTTCAGTCTGCCGAACCCGAGAAAAGTCCTGTTACAGAATCTGATCCATCGCAAAAAGTCTCCGAAGAGTTTGCTGACTTCTCGGACTTTCAAAAACCCGTCTATTCAACCGAAAATATTATTCCTGCTTTCTCCCTCGTTGTAGGTTTTTTAATCATTCGGCAGCATTTGCAGTGCAACATTACTTTCGCTAATAATTGTTGCACTTTTTTAGAAAAATCTCCTAGTCCACACCCAAACAGCTCTTGAAGCAGCCTTCTCAATTGATAAGAGAGCGGGACTCAATACGTTTGTTCCTTCGGAGCTATTATCTCCCAACGCTGTTAGCGAATTTAGAGCTCATCTGGAAGACCTCTGGGCGAGGGCGTCCACTAAAGCTGTAAAAAAGTAATTCATCTACGACAATCTAATTGTTGAACGACTTTCACGTGCCAAATTTCAAATGTCGTTTCCACTTTTCAGTCTTTTAAGCTCCGTTTCTGCTCATCCAGAGTCTTTCGCCTCTCTCCACGTTTGGAATGCCTCGAATACATACTCCATGTTTCTCGGAACAATCGGTGTGGATTTACAGAGCACAGTACGACTTTCTTCCATTTTCTTATTGTATCTAATTACCATCCTCGCTTGGTTTTCAATCTTTTACTAGCATAAACTTGGATAGCAACCTCCTTCGCAGATCAAAAAGTATGTAGGTCGTTTAGTAGCTTGCCATGGCGATTTTATTGTTGTTACCCACTTTTAGTTTGATTAGTAATGTAGGAAGTGGTCGGGGTGTTTGTGTTTACCGTGTTCATATTTTCTAATCATGTACTTCAGCTAGCTACATTACCACATTAGCCATTAACTCACTTTTCATAACCACATGACTCTCCAAACGACCCGAACCAAAAATTATTTCCTTACTCTTATTACTATTAATTGTAACTAAATATTAAGATTTTTCTGCTTTAGTCAAATTACTAGGGGCATTTTCGAAGTGATTACACGTACGAACTCCGATATTCCTCCTCCTGATTCGCCATCTGCTCACTGAAGACACTCACTTTGGTTTTATGATTGTTTCATCGCCCTCAGGCACTATCGTTTTCTACTCCTATTTTTAGCCGAATCTTGAAAACCTTTTGTAGATAGAAACAATAATCCATTTCATGGTATTTTCAAAAGAAGGGCATTTGACTCTACTCTCCCTCGTAGCGTCTCGCTTTACCCAATCACGGACGTCTCAAGTTGCTTGAACCAACGCCCATCGAAAACCACACCGTTGCTCCGGCAAATCTAAGTCCAACCCATTCATCTCCGTCTGCGAATGACGCTGCTGCCACTGATCCTGCATTAAAGATTCCCGTACCCGAATTTGACTGGTCTGCGAGTGGACTAACCAATCCCCTTAGTCCAGGTGAGTTTTCACCTACAGTCGCAGGCAGTAGAATGAGGTCAGCGTTTGTACGCTTATTTGCCTGAAGCACGTGCTTCTTAATGACTTCGAATCGTGGTGAGAAGACAGTGTTCTAGCATGTGGAGTTTCAAATCCTAAAGATTACTCAATTAATGTGTAACGGAAAACCAATTTCCTCATTTTTAACGTACTCACTTTTAATTAATACGCTACCCTTATAAGAATTAACTTAGGTACGCGCCGCATCGCCAACTAAAAACACTTCCGTGGGATATTTGACTGGAAATTGATGACACCTCATTTGCATCTTTTTTTTATCCGTAGAAAATATCATCCAGTCCGCCTCAGAAGCTGACTTGGAGCTGTTTGAAGAAATGCCCTCTAAAGCTACCCCGAAACCATCTGCCCCCATATCAGGTTTGTAGTTTTTTTCCTTACACTATTTACTTCTATGCTTTTTCCAGTTATTGCAAATTAAACTAGTCCAATTTAACGTCGCGACACCATTGCCATCATTATGAATAAATAGAAAATAATATTCTAAGATTATTGTTTTAGCTTGAACGCCAAGATAATTTTATCAACTGGTGACTTTCAAACCAAATACCACCACCCTCCTCCACTCTGTCTCTCCTCCTCAAAGCTTGTTTTGGCCTCCACTTGAATGTTTCTCTTCAGACCTAGAGGCCGAGTTCCTTCACTCTATTGCGCCACCACCTCAGAGCCCCCCGATACAAAGTCTATCCGTCACTCTTCGTTCTCTCGACGTCCACGCAGATAAGTCGGAAATAGCAGCAACTACGAAAGAAACCAAGGTGCTAGAACGCGTCTCAAAGGTACTGGCACTTCTACCCGATTTTTCGTACCTCCGAAAACCCATTCTTGCCTTCCCCGTCCTCGATCAGACCGATTAGATGACATGCCCACACATTCTATTGTCATCACTGCCTGAACTCCTGACGATTGTGCTGGTGATTTAAAATGTTTGATTCTCTCTATTCTTGTGGTATATACACACATATTTTGAGAGTATCTACGATTTCTTATTTGAGTACAGCAGGTATTAATTGAAATCCAAAGAGAAATCTTGGACTCAGTCGAATTTATGAACGTTTGAGCAGATTGACCAACGAGCATTCGTCATTACGGAAACAGTACTTGAAGTGAAGTGTATTTTTCGCTAAAAGAGAGTGACCCATGCAAGAGACCATACATTAAGCAAGAACAGAAATGAGCTAGGTTTGGTGAATTGCTTTTTATCTAAAAGGCGGGTGTATATACAAAGGAGAGAAGAAAACAGCTCCACCACTACCGGAAGTGCGATGGGAGATACGAATTCCAAAAGCAAAAGGTGAGGGAGTTAGAATCGTCCCAACCTCTGGCGCACTGGAAAGGGAAAAATGAGATGAGGGGAACAGTGTGGGGCCAAGGGCGTATGCTGACCCACACTGTCTCTATGAAGTTGACGGAAAATTGAAAAAGTAAATTTAACAACGACCAAGTGCATTGGAGGCTACTTTTCTCGGCAGGTCCGGGAATTTAGGAACAGACTACATTGTCTCTTAAACTTATGCAACCCATTGGCCATGTGCACGGGATGGATGCATTCATTTGTTCAAACCTGCAGCACTAAACCATTCCAGCCAACTCCGACTTTCAGTGATGGCTTCACTGGCAAACAGCAATCAAGCAGTAACTTCAGCCATGGCAAGGATAATCGAGTTAGTACGAGCGCAGGTCACCGACGCCGACCACACTCTGGTGGCACAACATTAACCCCCAACTCAGGCAACATTTGCAGGCGCGTAGTGGAGAAATTGCAATTTGACGTGATGTATGCACAAAAACGAGACTAGTAACGACTAGAAGCGTGCAAGTACCCGGTTTATATGCAGAAACAATAAAAAAGCACGGTAGGCACGCACAATTTCTTTGCAAATCAGTGGCGAAGATGCCCGCTGATCGGTTGAGAGTGGGGCTGCAGGCAGAGGGAGCAAAGCCGAGGCGACTCTTCGCGGAGACACGAGCTTGAGAGTTGGAAGGGGATTTTAAAACATGCGGTGGTGATGGTGTTTGAGGCTGTGGTTTCGGCATTGACATCCGAGAAAGCTTCAAAACACCTTGGTAGGGTAAGCCGGGCTCGTCTTCTGCTGCTTTACTCCAAGGAGCACCCAGACGGGCAAATATGGATTCACTTGCCTTTTAATGGAGGTAGTAAAAGAAGGACCATTGATATCAACACAAAGAGCCGAGGCAGCAATCACTTGAAAGGTTGTGGAAACTTTTCCTGGGACTAATCAAGCATCCATTATCTACTCACGGATCGTTTTAGAGAGCCAGACTGAGCGAAACTATGACGAAGATGAGTCTCCTCTGCCGCGTTGCTAGTGATGGTGCGATCGACAATGCGAGCAAGGACAGTTTTGCCACCGGATGTGGCAGACGAGGAGGGGGGTAGAGCAGAGGATCCTTTCGCCGCAGCGACATTTGGGAAAGATACCTCCGCACCAAGGCGATCGAAGACGGAGGGGCGTGCGACGTAGGGCCGAGTGCCCAGATTTGCTGTTCGAACATCGGGACTAGTACTGAGGGACAAAAGGCGATAGAGATGATATGCTTAACCTATTTCAATGAGAGTCAAGGGCGAAAGTAAGGAAACCAGTAGGATAGACAAAAAAAGGTTCGTGAGGAGAAGTTGACGATCCTACAAGCAAGTGGACGTGATCAGAGAAAGAGTAGGACTTAATGGCTTGAAAACTACCTCGATATAATAACTTCAAAGTCTTCATTGTCGTCATCACTCTCCTCGTCAAAATCAAGAGGAGCTCCCTGAGCAGGACCCGATTTGGACGTTGAGGATGGGGTAGCCGTAATGACCACAGTACGCAATGACTGCGAGGAAGTACCGGGATCGTTGGAAAAATTCCCACTGTCCGCTAAAAAAACCCAAGTTCAGTTGTTTATATAGCCTACGTATTGCCATTTTTTTAAGAATTCGTCGAGTCTTTTCCGTTTTGCCTTCAGGGAACTTGACTACATAAGGTCCCTCCATTTCCTTTGTAACGCGGCGTTTTGAAGGCACTGGCAATTCGTGACCAGGGAGGATCGATGGTTTCTCTGAGCTTGAAGTTGTCGAGGTAACCACAACATCAGTCTGTGCGTCAGAAAGCTTCTATAAACGAAGATAGTCAAGCAATAAGAGCAAAATTACATCGATGTCAAGGGATTTGCAATATTGAAGGATCGTTATAATATCTCCAACAGCATTGATTCCCATTTCTTTAAGAAGATCCTTGTCGAGGAAGCGAAGATGCTGTAAGGTTATGCGATTTTCACAAAAAAGGCTAGTATAGCGTTTTGAAGTTTCCTTTGGAAGACCAGCATCGTTGAAAAACTTTAACCAAAACCTTGTATCTAAAAATGTTAAAAACTGAATACGTCAATGGACAACACGGAAAATAGCGCCATACGAATCCCCACCTCCAAACCATTCGCGCAACCTACCCGCCATTGATGTAATGAGTTCAAACCTGCTCATGATTATATAAAATGATAGAGGCTAAAATATGACAGTTAATTCTGATAAAATACGAAAAAGGGCTAAAGCATATTTAAATAACACTTTAATAAAACGGGGCTGCTCCCCTCATATAGCAATCTAGGCGCACTTAGAAAATCCCATATTTGTGTCTCATTTATAACAAATTAGAAAGCACTTAAAAACCATAAAAAGCGCGTTTTATCAAAGTATTACTTTTTCCAAGTTATTGCAGTACTAAATATTGCTTTTCGATGCCCAATTTGTTAAAAAAGGAAGAAAACCTCACTGGTGGTCGCCTTTTACTGGAAGTCTTGCCTAATATCTGAAACTTTTCATCTGTTAATGTAGGCTTTAATGCTCTTACAGGTTAACGCTTTGCTTGTATTTTCAACACGTACAAGCATTTAGCTTTTTGCTTCTAAAATGGGCCCTAACATTCGTTTTAAAATGCTGAGTGTAAGTATGACACAGGCGCCTTGACCTTGGCGGCGGGTCCGGATTCCCCGGCACAATGCCTGTTTGGTAAGTTCGTGTGTCGTAATGGTTTCCTTTTTTGGACTTAGTACTTTTTTGGTTCACAATAACAACATGGTTACAGATGTATTTATTTGGCATTTATTAGACATCGATTAGCATGCCCTTTTGCACAAAAATTCTCGTTATTTAATACGTTACATTTGGATAAATTTGATGAGTATTTGCTACGGAAAACGATGCCTGCTTTGAGGCTTTGCGAAATGTCAACGTCAAGTTGTCGCCATTTCTAAATTTCGTTTGGGGATAAATTTCCATTTGTGTCTGCAATTTCGCCTTGACTGTCGTAACATAATGAGTTTTTAACTTGGGTAACTTGCTTTATATTATTTTCTATTTATCGCATTTTTAATAGTATTTAGTTATAATTCTAATAGAATTGCAGTTTTGGTGGAATGCATGATTATTTTATCCTAGTGGTGTAAACGATTTCCATTTTAAGGTCGCAATTTTTGCTGTAGAGTTTGGGCTCTAGATGATTGGAACACATTTTCGAGTAGCTTTATGATATGTTTGTGCTTCATTTAACCACTGGGAGTTGACGCCCAATTCTACTGACAAAGTGGGCAGGAGCATATTTATAGGCGATTAATTTTCATTTTCATGCCCTAAATGGTGTCTGTTTTCTTTACGTGTAATACATTGGTCCCATTGCCTTTCACTGAAGATATAAGCTGTATATCTTTGAAATTCACTTTTAGATTTGTCTGATTTATGGCACATACATCTTTACTAGTCCTTTTTCTTTTAGCAGTGTTTTGTTGTTTGCGTCCTTTTGTTGAATTCCCAATTTTTTTAACTGTCGATACCACGCTTTACAGTTCGCAATCATAGATCAAGCTTCGCGAAGTTATCGAGTTACTAGCTGTTCTTTTTCACTTTTTAGATATTTTTGGTTAATATCCACTTCTCCGAAATGCAGATTACGGATCCCAAATCAACGCAGTTTAAATACCGCATGATCACTCTTGCTCTGGTTATTCTTTTCTACACCTCAAAGGCGGTCATCCTTCTATACCAACAGGAAGGTCGAGACAGTATCGAAGTTCAAGGTTTGTTAGGCTTAATCGACGACTCCTCTTTCAGATGATCAAAAACTTCCAGTGGAACGCCGCCTTCTGCTAATGAATCCCACCATTCCTCCCTTCAAAGGTCTCAATTGTACACCTCTAGCTATCGATAACTTCCCACGCGATCAGTTTACTCAAAAGCAGCGCAGATCGGGTCTTGTTATCTTCCACATATTTGCAGCCGCCTACATGTTCCTTGCACTGGCTATCGTCTGCGACGAGTACTTCATTCCCTGTCTCAAGGTCATCTGCGATGGTTAGTGATTGGTGTTTGCGTATTGTGTCTTATGCGCCTTTTTATAGTCCTGCGTCTGCAGCCGGACGTGGCTGGGGCGACTTTTATGGCGGCTGGTAGCTCTGCACCTGAACTGGCCACAACTCTTGTCGGTGTACTTATTGCTCGAGTAAGTATTTGTGCTACCCCAAATGCTACCTAAATGCTTACGAAAGCAAGGATAACTAACTACGTTGTTCCAATTATTCGGTATTTTTCATACAAACAATGGGACTTTGTTTACTTTTTACACGTGAATATTTCACTGCTGTCGCTTCCACTCTTTTGTACCGCTTTACCCTCCTTAAAAGGAATGAAACTTAAAATGGATCAAGTCTGTTCTGATTTCATTCATGTTTGATCCATAAGAAAATCAACACCGTTAATTCTTCCAATAAGGGAAAATATGCTGAACAATCTATAGTTTGTTGTCTTCAAAATGCCTAAAACGGATCACTCTTAACTATGGCGTTTTTGACAGGCAATGTGCTAGGTAGAATTTAAGCCCTACCGCCTTCAGTAAGTGGCAAATTTGCTTTGAGGTTTGCTTCAAGAGCTGCGACGTGGTGCGGCGCGGCGTACCCCATCATACTCAAACTCCCAAAAGCGCCACTTTTAATTGGCTCCAAGACCGACCTCACTCCCCTCATTTCTGCTCCCCAACTACACAAATAGCCTTTGAGTCTGCGATTAGCCTGAGACTACTGTACAACCTAAAATTACTTATTCGTTTCTTTGTAATCTTCTAAACTTGTCCATCAACGAATGTACTTGTGGTCAAAACAGAGGCCTATAAGTGGTTTTGGTGCTGAACTTGCTGTTTTTTTTTATAATTTCCTGCATAATTCACGCACTTAATTGGGTGAAAAAAACCTCCTTTATGATCGATGCGTCCAAAGAGAGTATCACCTTGGAGTTGTATACTTTTTTTGAATTTTTGTCGATCCCGTTGAAGCACAATTGGTTCTGTTGGCTATCTTAGCTGTGCCTCCGGGATTGAAAGGAGCTGTCAGCATATCAATTACAATTGAGTATGTATGCGGGTAGTGAACTCGGGTTACTTGGCTTCATGTGGTAGCCAGCCAAGGTAAAAAAGGACTTTCGTGTGTAAATTATTGTTACTGTCACTCGATGCGGCTTTTGCCTCCACCCAACCGAGCTATTATGTAAGGGACTGGCTGACTAAGAGATGAATAGCGTAAACATAAGGTGGCAGCGCAGTATGGGTGAATTTAAAGCACATTTATCCACCCTTCGTGCTCGGACTCGTGTGCACAGTTGAGGTGCGTGCAAACTTTCCCACGGTGAAATTTGATTGGTTACTGCCTTCATACTCATTTACGCCAACTCTGATTCTACCCACGGACACGTTTGGTAGGACACCTCAAACCCTCACGCTCGTTTACCTGCTTCCCAGCGCTAGTCAGCTACCCCCTTGACGCCTCCAGTCAGGTTGATGCTAAAAATTACCCACTGAAACATCACCGTGTATATTTTGCAAGTAATTGCTAAATCGCAGCTGCCGAGGTTTGGAAAAGCCTCGTCATCTATGAAGCCTTAACTAGACGTTCAGCTCTCTTTTCATGTATGGAGGATAAAAATTGTGACGACAAGTTCGCCATTGATGTAGATGCATAATTTAACCAACCAATACTTACCATATCATGAAAAAGTAGCATTTCATGTGGTCATGGAGATAGGCCCGTCCCCCAATATCCTCTCATCCATTTTCCTCAATTCCTTCATGTTTATGACATTACTTCCATTTATTGTTGTACTTATTTAGGCACTAATGCACCCATTGATATGGTTACTTTCTTACCTTGTCAATGTTTTTATCTAAATAGGGAGGAATTTGCTGCAAGTTATGTGTTTTCAGTGTGCTTTTTTCCCCATAGGGTAAGCAAAGAGAATAAACCAGAGCAAGATGATGGTATCTATGCTATAAGATTGCACTGTGGATGTGTTGTGAATTGTTACATCAAAAACAGTAGTTTTTAAACGAACCTCAAATGGATCTTTTAATTGGAGTAGTTTTCAAGGTTGACGATTGGTAGCGGGGTTTAACTCCCCCTTGACAGTGGCACTTATGTGGTTCTTTTTTTCTTAGTAGTACATTGATCTAATGGCGAGTGATTAAATACGGGTGGGGTAAATTATTGTCAACAGAGATCCAAACCATATTTGTCATACAACTTTCGGAGCGTCTGTTTTTTGTCAACAATAAAGCTATTTCGCAGATTAAAAGTTGAATAATTGGTGCTTCAATTATCTACCAGTTTCATTTTTCATCACAATTTGTTTTTTTTTAACAAACTAAGCAAAAGATGCTTGGTGTTTTCCAGAAGTATGTGGTAAAAGCTTCTCACGGTTTCGCAATCAGGTCATTATACACTTTTACTTGCGAGTAGGCCTTTAAACTGGCAAATGAAAATTTCTTCGTCTTAACAAACGTTAAAGCCTAACAATAAATCCAGCTTGGGTCGACGCTCTTCTCGTTAGATAAGCCTTCCACTTCCCTTTAAATCTGGGTTTTTAATGCAATGCTTCGAAGCATTTATGACTTTTTCTGCCATCAAATCGGCTACATAAACGTTTTTTCTCACGCGAATGGCTGTTGGTATCTTAAAATTCACAAAAATGACTTTTGCTACAACCCTAAAATTAAAAAAGGTCTTTTGGCAAACTCAACGCAGTCGTGCCGAGTTATCACAAAAAGCAGTCTCTGAAATGGCGTCTGTACAGATTATTTGTCATTTTCGAATCGCAAACGCAGAAGTAGTCGACGATTTGGTAAAGTGTTGAGATTCTTGTTTGTGAGACCGTACAACTTAATTTAATCAGACACCAACTTACCGCCTTAAAAACCCTCCGATGGGGACGACAACGCTTAACCGAGCGGGAATGGTCTTTTAAGTTTTGATGGATCAGCGAGTATGTGGTGCCCCGAGACTTGCCTGAGGACTAAAGATGGCATAATACTTGGACAGAATATGTATCTTCGGCGTACAGGAGGGCTTGGGGCTCCGGGCCTGGCCCGAAGGCCAGACCGCCTGGCGGACGTACATTGACAGAGCCCCTTAGTAGTGGATCGTTACCAAAACTGAGAGTGGGACAAATAATTCGGTCATTTAAATTTCAAAAAGTTGCCTCATATCTCGGGTTTTCACTTAAGCATTTTGAGCGAAATTACTTTAAGAATTGGGGAGGTTTTAAATTAATGCTCACTTGTTAGGTTTACTTCCGTTCTATCTAATAAACAATCTAGCGGCGAGTCTCACATATTCCTGATTACGTTTCTATTGACATTTCTTTGCTCTATTTTAGGATGACATCGGTCTGGGAGCTGTAGTCGGTTCCGCCGACTTCAATGTCATGTTCGTTACCAGCGTTTGTGCGCTTTTCAGTAAAGAGGTGTGCTGATTATTCTTTTTTCTCCAATTTAAATTATCTTCCTCTTTCTGGTTATAATGTGGCGTTCCCAATCTATCCTAACGACGAAAGAAGTCATAACATTAGGACAGAAAATGTATTGCCGACGTCCGGGAAGACTGAGGGGCCATTGGCATGACTTAGAGGTCATGCCGCCCAGCGGAAGTACATAGGTGGAGCCTTAAATGCCCGCGAAATCAAAACGAAGCATTAAACAAATTGTCAAACTGTTACAATAGTACTTACTTATTACTTCAATATTTTCCAACTTCTAGGTATTCTTAGTGGGATTCCTCTTCAAGATCACCTAGTCTGTTTTTTATGCATCATCGTCAAGGTATAATTCTGCTTTGCCTATAAAAAGAAATTCTAACCTTTTTATGCCTTTTCTCCCAACGCCAGATAATATACCTCAACTGGTGGCCACTCGTTCGTGACAGCACTTTCTATCTCGTGTCAATCATCCTTCTCGCCTCGGTCATTGTCGATGAAAAAGTTTACTGGTGAGTCGGTCCAAGCCAAGCCAACTTGTCACTACGCCGTTGGCATGGTGTGTACTCATACAACCTGGCCATACACGCAACCCCTTTTAAAAAGTAGGTAAACAAAAGTTTTGGGCAACTTTTTGGCGCAGCTCATCACAGCAACCGGCTGGAAGTTGGGGAACTTGTCAAGTACAGGCGGTTGTACACACATGCATTGTTAGCCGCAGATCCATATAACGCAGTCTTTTAGTACGCTAGTCTTTACCTCCCAATATTTTGAACCCTTATGCACAAAAAATCTCGGTCGAGCACTTGATGGATGTGGTTGGGGTTTCAAAGTTTCAGAAGTTTCTTGTAGAATCGACTTCGCATTCGGCGAAAATGTGTTGGGCGGTCACGGAACGCACCGTCCAGGCATGGATTTTAATGCGTCACATGATACGGGTGGTTAATCACTCCACGGTGGATGTGTGGCCACGTTCAGTAGGGTCATGAAATGTCAATTAAAGTGGAAAATTACGTGTCTCTTTGGATTAATGTAAATCAACATTTAGCCGTCAAGAGGTGCCTTCAACAATGTAGCTGCCAACAATGTTCAACGTGAAGAATAATACGACAGTCCGTTTACGTTTGCATTAACCGCGAAGAGGAAGTCGTGACAATCACAAGGCAAATGAGTGCGACATGCTATGCATCAGAGGATGGCGCTGGCTTTTACTAACCATTCTTCAATCCGCTGTTTTTCACGTCTTTCGCGTTGGATAGTGTGCCTTTGGGAAGGGATTGTTTGCTGAGATTCGCTAAGGGGATGAATTCAGGCGACCCACCAACCCACACTACTCAAGAGACTATACTTACCTTTCCATGTGTGTGTGCGTTTAGTGGACTGTAGATGGAATTGTTCACCTGCTGAAGCTTAAATACCAACTACCTGAGACAACTTCTTTCTCGTGAAAATGAGTCGGGATCAGCTAATTTGTAGAAAGTTGCATTTCCATCTCCAAAAGACACTGAAAGACCTCATGCCATGCGAACTGACTGGTTGGGAGGTTTGTGTTTAAGGATGATGGAAAGCACTGATTCACCCTCATCATCTGTACTGGCCTTGTATTCAGACAATTACTTATAAATTAGAATCCTGAATAATGAGTAAAGAATGTGAAATAGAAACGTAGGTGGTAGGCTGGGTCTAAGTTTATTTAACTCCGTCGTTGAGACGGTTGATGAGATTAAAAAGGAATGGCAGATGCTGATGATGATTTATAGTGCTCCAAGTCCTCCCTGAAGTCGAAAGAGGTCATAATACTGGGAGTGAGGGGCTGCTGTCATGACCTGGATGTCATGCCGCCCAGCAAAATCACAATGACGGAATTATCTGGCAATATAATTTGCTCACAGTCTTTCTATCACCGATTGTTGGTCTCCTCCAAATTCAGGTACGAAGCTCTAATTCTACTCCTCTTCTATGGTTTCTACATCTCTCTGATGCATTTCAATCGACGCCTGGACGTACTACTGAACGCCTGGTGTCTCTCCCATCGCAACATCTGTCCCCGAGTGCTACACGATGAGGTGAGCAATGTGGAGATCGCGGCACAGAGTTCGGGCAAATTCGGTGGCAAGTATGGCGAGACAATGGGTTTGCAGTCTTCTGAAACACCTCTAGCCAATTACTCTCGACTGGAGGCGGATGAGTCTGAGTTGATAAATCATCTAAGCTCCCATGAAGTCATTGAAGGTGAGCCGAGTCCTCAATGAATGTGTTTCCAGACTTGATAAAGGGTTTATTTAATGTCAAATGCTTACAAATCTTCGTTTTCAGGATCGCTATGGTTATTAGAAAGGGGTTCGAATCTCTGTAGACTTGGATCCAGATTTGTTGGAGGTACTGACCTTTGGTGGGTTTCCATGCCAAGGAGCAGTGTCCTTTTTATGGATGGGTCTAGACGTATGCAATGCTGGGTTGATTTCTCACCTAGAATCGCTGTTATTCTGTTGATTTGATCCTAATCTTAGCGGGTTGAGGTCGCCAGTGGAAAATTGGATGTGGTGCTGAGTGCTGACACCTTTCCTTCTTTCATGAATTTAGATCTATTGACATTTTGGTCATTGGGTTGCTCTTTTCTCCCTGTGTAGATCTAGGCTTATTGTTATAAACAGAGGTGACCATTGGAATCTGCAAAAATGGTCCTAGGAAATGTTTTATACCTTTCCCCAGAGGAGCAACCCAAGTAGATTCAACAAGAGGAAAGCCATTCAGTGAGGAAGCATTGGAGCCTGTTGAATTTGGTCTTGCAGAAATTCAGTCATGCACGGAAGTTGCTGGGATTATTACTAACGTTGATTTTTGGAATTGAAGCCTAGGCTTGGGTAGTTTACGATTTTTTCAGCTGGTCTTCTAGACGTTTGTATCGACTCGCGGTATGCTCGATGATGTGTAAGTTCCAGCTGGAAATAGACTCTCAAAGACATCGCCTTCAGCAATGGACGGCATACCGACCATCCCTTCCAGAGTGGAATTGAAAATACCCTCCTCCCAGAAGATGTTCTTTCAAGTCTCTTATTCCTTCGGTGCTTTGTGAAAGATTCAGTCAAACAAAGTATCAACTTCCAGTTTATCGCGAACCTTGAATCCATATGCTGACAAAAGTGGCGAAATTTACCTGTTAAAACTTGCCTTTAACAGGTGAGCTTCCAGACTCAAGTCTGTGAAGCTCCTACGCTCTTACCCCTAGTTACGTGTCACAGCTATTATGACATGCGGTAACTGATTGCGTCATATTGTGTCGCAAATAGATTACTTGCGTTGAACGCAATACAAAGGATGTTGACTGCTCTCAGGTTAAGGATTATTACATTTTCTGGCTTGAATTTGTCAAAAAAAACACAAACAACGACCTTTGGTGTCATATCTGGGTGCCGATGGTCGATTCTCCTTCCTCGATCTTGGTGGCAATGGCAATTCTAGCGCATCCCCGCGGATCTGGCATTCAACCACACATGGAAAATCGTGACATTTTAAGTCTCTTTTTATAACGAGTTGAGCGTTGAATATCCTCTTTCGCATTGAAATTTGACTGTCGTTAGGCTCACCTTCTTACAAAGTAGTAATACATTAACAGATTGGAGAAGAAGGAAGTATTTCCTAGCTAACTCGGCGCAGATTTCTGAGCCAGAACCCATGGTTAGAAACGTTTAGAGATTCTGATTAAAGTATCCCTCAAAACCCCTTCACAGATGTTGCCGCAGTACCTCGTAGTGATCCAGAGACAGCCATCGCACCGACTTTTCAAAGCAAGGAGCAACTAACTGGTGGCGTCACAGGGGATTCGGATCCCCGAACATTTGCCCAAATCTGTCTTGCGCCTCTGGCCTTCCCACCCAAGGGGACATCGATGATGCGGTGGATCTACTACATCCTCGCCTGGCCCATTCGCTTCTGCCTCTGTCTCACCACACCCGACAGCCGATCTCCACGATGGCGGCGTTGGCAAGGGCATTGGATTGCATTTCTGGTCTCCTGTTTTTGGATTGGTGTCTTCACCATCTTTATGATGTGGATGATCGCGGTTGTTGGTGAGTTGGAGATTGAATTGACTGCAGAGTACTGAAAAGTCACAATTCTGCAGAATGTTATAAATCCTCGGTTTTATTTCTACGTGTTACGTGGGCGTAGAAATTCACAAGACGGACGGAATAGGGTGGGCTTCACGCATATTATGTAATGAGATAGCTAGGTAGCTATCGGATTGGTTACCTGTGTGCTGATCCCCTCGCTTTTATAGTAATTTTTTCCTCCGTCACACTAGGCACTGATGTGCGCGAGAAAGTGTACCACATTTAGCTCTGTTCCGCTCTCCCCTAATGACCCGTAATGTGCAGTAAAACTTCTCTATTCACGCAAAGTATTCGTTATTATTTGTGCTACGCCATGTGATTAACCACTGTGTAGTAAGTTACGACGTGATTAGGTAAACTGTATTTGCCGAATTTCCCCTCAAAGTAAAAGAGAAAAACGAATCCCCATCGAATTTGTCAAGTTTTATACCTTCATTTTGATTGGATGATTTTCCTCATGTTAAGCTGTTCCTTTGGTCTAGTAACCATAGCATACTCTGGCGAAAAAGTACGATGTTGTGAGCTGTTTTATTCACCCATGCTGATGGATGCAATTCGGAGTACACGATACATTTGAAATTAATTTCGTTAATTGAAGTCTTGTCCCAGTCTGCTATTGGTCTAAAAATAGGAATAGCATGCCATCTTTACTTTTCTGGCTGTGGCTAATTAGCGATTGGAAGACTACCATCTCCTTGCCTGTGTTTTGTTGGAGTAAATGCATTTTCCATTTTACCCTCCCTTTCGTTTCTAGGTATGCCTCATTTTGATTGGCCACTGCTTAGCCAATAAGCTGCCAACTGGGCATTTACGCGGCCATCGATTGGCCCCGTGTTTTGGGCGCGATTTATCGCAGCATAGATTTCACTCGATGTTAAAAAACTATTTAAATTGGGAATAAATTGTGTCCAGTAAACATCGAACCAACTCAGGGGTTCGACTTCCATGGTGTGGGACAATAAGCTCACCTACTTAAATTGGATTTCAGCATCCAAGTTGCCTCTAAAGTCCCTTGTGGAGAGGTGGCCTTGTCACTAACGTAGAGGTCTGACAAACTAATGAAGAGGGCCGATAAAACGCACAATCCGCACACAATGTATCCGCCAGGCTTAACTGTGTTAGCCTAATCTGTAGTTGTGTACATCCACTTTTTAGCTTACCGACCAGTAATTTGAATCACGACAATACCACTTTGCAATTATGATCACTTGTAATCAAAAACTTGTGTTTTTAAAACTCCTTGAGTGATCTACTGAGAATCAACAGGGTTGTTTTTATCTGGCTTGGACTACTTTACTGAAACTTCACTTCATTTGAGTTTTTAAATACTTTTTAAATGTTTTAATACGGTATGTGGAAAAATGGGCAATGGAACGAAGAATCTTGGTGATCCAATCACGGGCAGAATCGTTATGCTTGCAAACGCTTTGGTAATATTGGGGATGGTAAACTGCTTACGAGCCAGATGAATGCCGTTTTCAACATTAAGCTGCCACTGCCTCCTACTATAAGGTGATTGCTTTGGCAAAGAAAGCTTCCTGCTTTAGGTGTGACCTTGGGGATTCCAGACACGATTATGGGCCTAACCTTCATAGCTGCTGGATCTAGTGTCCCAGACGCGATTACCTCCGTCATTGTGGTTCGCGAAGGTATGTTCTGTTCAGCTACGTACTTTTTTTCACTCGATCCTGACGCTTGTGGCTCAATGCGAGGCTGCATTTTGAACCTTATACTGATGCATGGAGTTACCTGTGTTTAAACAAGATTACTTTTAATGAACAAAGTATTGCCCTTAATCTAAATGTGAAATAATCATCAATTTGGTTTTTAAGCTACCCAAGCTACTAATTTACCCATTTCAGTAGCATTGATCCTACTAGTCACTTTGTGTCAAAAAGTTAATAAATATTAGTTTTAAAATTCCAGGAAAAAGAATATCGATGCAAATCACTTGTAACAGACTATAATATAACATAGAAACCACTTGTATAGTGCCACGAGTCTCCTATTGAGTCGTAATGAGCCATAGCGGTAAGAAGGAGGATTTATTATTGGCACACGGAATGGCTGAGCGGCTATAAGCATGGCCGGAGGACAGTGCCACAAAACGGAAGTACAGCCTACAAAATGCGGTGGACTGCCTTGGTTACACCCACAGCTACACATAATAGTAAACCACTCAAAACTCCTTTCTCTTCCTCCTCCGCCAACATTCTACATCGGCCATAACAACATAGTCCGTGTTTTAGAGACACCCATGGGGCAGAAATGGCAATCATTAAATCATCATGTGGCTAAGAGGACATTTGATCCCAAGGTCTGTGATATGCCTTGGTGATTGGAGCTTATCTGGAGTTGCCTCTTACTTGTGAACTGCATAGTGGGGAGGTGGATTCGCTGACTTCCCTTCGATTGTTAACGGCCTTCTTGCAGGACGCAAGGTTGGGGTCATTGTTGAAGGCAGACGTCATTCTCACTGTTCTGCTCGGGGTCTTTGGATATGCAGGCATCCGCAACGGATGCCGTTCTTCTGTGACGTGAAAGTTTGGCGATCAGGCGCCGAAATCAAAAAGTCACCCCTCTAGGTCGAACTCGACTTGCCGTTGGCACTGATGTAGCACTCCATGTCCTCCCTACACCAGTATGATCGGCAAGAACTAACGGGCTTGCGTAGTTAACCATCAAGTTGAACAGAATACCAAATGATTAAGCCTGCATTATGCATGGATTTTAAGTAGCAAAAAAAAATTAAGACTCAACCGTCCTGGCCGCCTCATTGACTACTATTTGAGTGAACTTTCAGGTGAGGGTGATATGGCTATCTCCAACGCGGTGGGAAGCAACATCTTTGACATCCTCGTTTGTATGGGACTTCCCTGGTTGGTGCGCAGTATGGTTATTGGTGGACCCGTAGTAATCTACTCGCAAGGTAACGCCTTGTCTACTGCATTAGTGATGCCTCTGCTGCCACTATTTCTTGCCATTTCTACCTTCAGGCCTGACCTATGCCACATTGACTCTCTTCGTCACTGTGTTGATTCTCCTCGGCGCAACGCATTTGAATCGCTGGCGACTGACTAAACCCTACGGTGTGGGGTTAATGATCACCTACATTCTCTTCCTCGTGATATGCAGCCTCTACGAGTTAAACATCTTCGGAATGGTGCACCCACCAGCGTGCTCCTACGTCGAGTCACCTTAGGTGGAGGGACAGAGGGAGGGAGAGAGAGAAGGGAGCTTTTAATTATTCCTCGGTGTTGTCCAATCAACTGCCAGCCACCTTTATCTATGCCATGTGTTTTAGTCTGTGATGTGTAGGAGTGCGACCGTTATCAGCTATTTCCTTGAATAATTATCTACCAAATGCTTGTGACGTGTGGCCTTTTTACTCTCTAAAGTGTTGGCCTGTGTAGTGGCTGGAAATAACAAAAAAGGGAAAGTTTGTGTGCAAGTAGAGACATAATTAGCTTATTCGGTACCTAGTTTTCGGGGAAAATTGTTCACCGCAATTCAAGTGCATTTTTATTATTGCAATGTGGCATCAGTTGCATTATTTCTTTTAGTTGTGTGGTCAACAATGCGGTTCTTCTCGGATGAGAAATACGCACATACCTTATGCTGTGATAATATCAATCAGTCATTCCGCACACGATTATCATAAACTGGTGAGGAGCACGTGTCACACATTTGTGACGCTAAACTCCAACGAGAAATTTGGGGTGTCGCAAAAATACAGGTGAACTGATGCATCATAAGCTACTTTCTCTGTATTTTATTAGCACTGAAAGTCGATCATGAATGGACTTCACCTTTTGCAGCAGGTGGTCGGTATTTCTGTACCCACTTATCGTACTGGTTACTAACTGATGTAGTTTGAATCCTCTTGAAACTTGGAACCAATTAAATCCAGTGGTCGAGCAGAAGGCAGAGGTTTATTTGAGCAACTGAGCTACAAATGTACGAGGCCGAAGACGAAGGGGCGATGCTCGGCGCCAACTAGGGATGGTTCCAAACAGAAGACCCAAGAGGGTAAAAACTTCAAAACTGAGATTTCTACCGCTGCAGGTGGGAATGCTGCCCAGAGCGTGACACGTCTATAGCCTTCCAGCCCCCCGTCAATATTGATATGGGGTATTACGGCTCTAGAAGAGGCTTAGGACGTTAAAATACCGCGTTTATTTGGAAAAACTTGGGGGCGCTCTTCGGTAATCCTTAATTTTGTTGATTCTTTTTATTCATGTAATCCGATGCCGTTAAAATAGTAGTTCATTAAAGTGGTGTCTATCATAGCTAATTAGGAAAGGTATTTTTTTTAAACATTCTGATGCTCCATAGGGCTCCTTTACAAAAGCATTGCAACGTAGCAGTACCAAATCTAAAATACCTCAGAGAAGCCTGATACAACTCCCATATTCTCGTGTAAGATCCATCAACGTTGACACAAATTATTACACAACGGGACGGTAATTTCATTTCACAGCCAGACCTTGAGAAAGAAGAATTTTTTTATATTATCTACTTATGTCTAATCGCTTGAATAAAATAAATTCTTGGGTGTAAAATGTGCCTAAATACCATGCTCATACATGGGCAGTTGAGTGGGCGAATGCCCACTCTGAAAATCAAAAGACTTACTATTAGAAGTTGCTTTTCAAACAATCAATTAATTCCGATCTCCCACACTAGATTTAACAAGCGCTACTTAATTGGGACGACGAGTAGTATGTGACAACCATCACTTCTAGGGACGTCAACAGTTTGCAGTCACCGTGATTATCGTAATCACCCTATAGCTTTAGACTCAGTAAGAGGATTATTAAATAAGAGAGCAAATGTAGAATCGTCAAAAAAGGGTTTCGCGACGCCCCAAGTCGCCTCGAAATTTGAAATAAGCTATTCTAGTAGGATTCACTACTAACGTACAGACATCTTCTCAGCGACGTCTCCGACACTCCTACAACGAGCCTTCACAGAACTTGCGATCCAATGCATCATATGGGTGATGCTACCTATTTGTACTAACATTCTACGGGTTTGTTTATGATTTCCGGAGATAGTTTCCCCTATAAAGCAGGCCACATCAAGTAGGAATCCAACGGGGAGGTAGTGCTCAAGACTGGACCATGTTCTACAGCCACCATCTTCTGCGTATAAATCAGTTCGTGAGGAAACTTTTCCCTAAGGGTGGGATTCAGAAGGTAAATGTCATGTTCTCATAGAGGAAATGATAAACTCTCCCATGAGATCGAATACAAGCCATTGATTCCTTACATCGCTTCAATAGCAGTCATCCTGTAGAACTCAAAATTGACGATTGACCAAATTTAACCGCTGTTTTAGCCTCCCTGCGACAAGTCCCCACAGATCCAACCATAACTAGCAGCCACCTCCATTCTGTAGCATTGAGATCTGATAATCAACCAAGGGGATCAGGATTATTCTTTGCATGGATCGGGTTGGCTTAATGGTGCCACTAATGTAGTAACTCAAGCCCCCCCTGAGGTCATAATAAAACAATAAAAGTGAAGGAAATGAATAATTGCGAACATAACCCCCCCATGTTGAAGAGATCAAAAGGCTCGTGTAGCTACGCATAAAGTAAAGCAAGTAGCAAATCTCTGTAGTTTTGTGGAAAAATAAAAATACATACAGACATGGG
The DNA here is from genome assembly GCF_000524195.1 of Echinococcus granulosus. Classification (NCBI taxonomy): domain Eukaryota; kingdom Metazoa; phylum Platyhelminthes; class Cestoda; order Cyclophyllidea; family Taeniidae; genus Echinococcus; species Echinococcus granulosus. Next base: position 214,375 of record NW_020170414.1, on the reverse strand, counting down.
ACTACGCGTTCTCATCATTCAAGCTCCTTTCCCTTAACCAATAGCGCATTTTCCAAACTTGCAAGCCTAGTTGTTCCTTCAGTTCTCTTAGATCTTCATTGCTGGGTTTTTTCTTCTAAAAATAGAAAAGCCAATAAACACCGACCAGTTACACGTTCAACAGGTGATAAGCATATAAATTTGAATGGAACTTACCTTTAAGTAAAACTTCTCCAATTTCTCTTGTTGATCCTTAGTAAAGGTGACCGATTTAGCAGCCAATTTCTCCTGGCACAAAGAGAGACCAAATGAACATGCATAATTTTAAACAGAGAGCAGTGTAATTGACATAAGAGCTACATCGGTAGACAGGCGCTCACATATCGCATCAGAAGAGATTGTTTGAGCTTGCGGGGTGGGAAAAGACGAGCCCGCTGTTTGGGCGTCTTCATATCAGCTACCCAGCGTCGAATGAGGGCAAGCTCTTGTGAATGCTTCCACGCCGTCAAAGAGCACATCTCGAGACGGTAAAGCATGTAAGCCGACTGGTCCACCTTGTAGCAGTTTAATATGGACTGTGCCACGTCATCGTAGGTCAGGCCTACCAACAACAACAAGACAGATACCTTTCAAAGTGAGCCATTTACTTTAAGCACAGTATACGTGCGGTTTACTAGAACCATTTCTTTCAAATTCGATAGGTTAGCTATGGAGATTGACATCCTGATGTGGGTGATAAAGCTTAATCATACTTTTCCTATGTCCTCTGTAAAAACTTAATGCAACAGACAAATTTAAAAAAATACCGACAGCGACACTTCAGTTGCGTTCCCATTCAATAGAAATGAAGTGTATTTTAACAAGCGTTATCAGCGTTTTCATTTTGTGGCTAAACTTACCGTAGAAACACCGGATCCTTCTGAACTCCCGCCGAAAATTTACCATTTCATCAAAGAGTGAGTTGGTCATTGAAGATATACTGGGAAGCGCAAGTGTCACATCCTAAAGTAAGCAAAAGTTACTATTAGCCAAGTCTCGGCATACCCGACCAATTTAGATGCAAATATATGGGTAAAGTCTAGTGGAACACAACATCGGCTATTCACCAAAAGATATTATTTTCAAGGAAGTTTCTAGAGGAGTTTCGGAAAGGGGGAGTAGAAAATAAAGGTAGCTTTTGAACCAACTGTTGAGGGCGTACAAGAAACCCACATATAGCAAACCAAACTTAGGACTTGAGGTTATAAAAAACTTGAGCCACTCATAAAAATGTACAATTGAGATCTAATACCTTTTTAGATGTATCGGAAACAAGAATATAGGACTTCTTTGAATCAAGCTTCGGCACCACAGGAGTCTTTTCTGAAGAGGCCTCGGGAAATTTTGAGAACAACTGGTCTTTCAGCTTCTCGAGGAAAAGTGGTGAGTTCTCCTGAACGCACCGATACGCATTGGAGTCAAGAGCGATTGGGACTCTAACCTATTGTTTTCACAGTTAAGGATGAGAAAAAAGACGGAGCACCTTAACATTATCTTTTGTGAAAATGACGTAGTAGGGAAAAACGTTTGTGTCCCTGTCAAAGGGTTCCACGGGATAAGTCTTTAAGCGTTCCTTTAAACTCGCTTGCTCGTCTGTAGACATTTGTTCATTGGAACTAAAACAGGAGATTTCAAAATGCTGTCATCTCGATACAGAATGTACAGGTCCGCTAAAACGATTATGACGACGACTAATAATGAATTAACCGCAAATCGAAATATGTATTAAACGAATTGGCATGCACAAGATAAAAGACATTGGAGTCCGCAAAAACAGATGTTACGGGCTGTAAGATAAATCAGTTGTCAAGGGAAACTTAAAATTAAGGGCAGGAACCAGGAAATCAATTCACTCATGATGATCCATTGATAGTCTAGAGGCAAAGCCAAAGCGGGCAAGTCGACAGAACTTAAGCTTGCTGTCATTGATTAGACAAAATGTCAAGGTCATCCCGCAGAAGCTTGGCATTGCCATTTTTCTGCTTAATGTATTTTTTCGAGGCTCGATCTACCATAGTTTTAACTTTTGGCAATTTATTGCTTCAGCTGATAAAGGCTAATTAGTGAACAAATAACATTTTACTAACCCGTGCAGGTCTTACAAAAAGCTCTTAATTGCCTATATCTAATCGTTTTTAAGTAATAATAATGTGAAACTCATAAAGTATAGCTAAAAATGCATGTTGGTTAGGTGCCTCACTGAAGTATTGAACTGATGGGTTTGAATAATGTCACTGATCTAACATGTTTCACTACTGCTTAATTATATTCTAAATTTCACTAAGTAGAATGAGGTCTGTCCACAATTCCATATTCTGCAACCCTCCCTACTGTCGTCAAGTTGTCGAAATGCGTGTCGCTTAAGGATTTTCCGCTTATAGTAATACATTAATTGTTTAACTCTCAGTAGTGATAAGGAGATTGCTTGTGGTCTCCACCATTGCACCTTTGCGGGTGAGGTGGCTTTCGAACCATGCCAGGAGCACCGAACCCTGCTGTATGCCGAATATACATGTTCTACCCGAGTATTACGCACTCCTTCGTCTTCGGGGGAGTCTTGGAGCGCTACATTAATAGCAGCAAAAATAAGACCCGTTATTAAAGGGTCTGCTGTCTTGAATTCTACCGCTAAGCAATAAACCTTTGCGGGGCGGAAGAAGTGCATATGCTCTTTGTAGTAGAATCGGGGATGATTTAAAAGAGAAGGGCTAAATATGACGTATACCTTCGGCAACTACACCGATTCCGTGTTTTACAGGAGTGCCATTAACAACGGAAGCGGCATCGGCCGTAAGCTATCTAAAAAAGTCCCGTTACGGAGTTGCCTACCCTGCCCGTATGGAGATGTTAATTGAGCGAACTCGGGACACCTCCTCCACCTCCCATCTAGCTGGATAGAACCCGGATAGATACGTGGGTGGGCAGCTCTAAATTGAGGACAACATAACAAGGCGGAATGGAAGTAAAACCCTACCCTCACGGAACTGTTACATCTCGTTCTTTGGCGCAAGGCTGCTCCGGGGCCAGTGTTTCTACGACTAGCTATGGACATGCGTGGCTGTCACCACATTCCCCCGTCCCCGAATTCAGTTCACAAACAAGCCAAAACTTCAAATCCAGTGGAAGAAGAATTGGTGACGTTGTGATCAAGTATCTCCTCAGTCGCATGGGAATCCGATGACTGCGACAATGCATATTCTACCCGAGTATTGTGTCTTCCTTCATCCTCAGGGAAATCTCAAGGCACCCCAGAAGGCGCAAGTCTATGCAAGTCTAATTCATGTTAAAAGTGGCACCAAGCCAATGAGATATTTGGCTTGAATACTTCCACTCATTTAATGCATCTCACTTTCACTTCACTGTATTTCAATTTCATATGTAGAGCAGTTTATTTGTACTTTCGTATTCTTCAGCATTCTCCATTGCCCTTCAGTTGTCGTAATGTGTGGTGGATAGGAATTCTTTTTCCGTTTATATTATTCCTTTTACTTATTTCTCATGCCTTTTGGATAGTTTTTCATTGGAAATATTTATTTTAATCTTATTCGAATAGCAAGTACCGGATTCCACCTTTGCCGAGTTTACTACCGCCTCCAAACCCTACGTCTTGACCCCCCGTTTTACGCAATGTCGATAGTTATCGCTGCCTACATTACATAATGTCGGGTAATGTCATTACTATCGCTCCTGTAAAAACATACATCTACGCATCCGTCAATGGCTGCCTCCAAAAAGAAAGTTGAGCTCCAGTCTCATCTGTACTGGCATATTTGTCGCGCCCCAAGTCCTCCCTGAAGTCGGTTGAGGCCGCAGGAGTATGGTGAAAGGTTTATTACTGGTGTGCAGACGAACTGTGGTTCTCAGCATGGCTTGGAGGCCAAGACAGTAGTAATTAAACCGTGACAAATCGTCTAGAAAGTTAATATATTTTAATACAGTTGCTACCACGTTCTCCCTAGGAAAGTCGACCCACCATTGCGCACATTTTTTGTTGTCCGAATATGGCACCGACTGCAACCAATCACTTTAACTAATTTAGACATTTCTCAAAAATCAAAAATATTAATCCAAAGATATCCACACAAGAATGTTTTCTACCGTGCAGATGCCATGACTTGATAAAGAACATTCGTCACATCGTCAACACACCAGGTCCTGAGGTCACGTCACGCCGGCAGTAAATTTATCATGGTGTTAACGTTGGAATCCGATACCCTCAGTTAAGGTCGTCGGACTTAATATTAGGGACGAAGCGATTAACCAGTCAGGTAACTGCTAGATTAGAATGTCCTCGTTAAGCGTGGAGCCCTAGTTGATGAGGTCAACAAATGTCTAGAGTCCAAGCAATGAAGCCCGCTCAGTAACCGTAACAGGCGTCGACCTCCCCTCAAGCTGAGGGTGTCGGCCGTTGTCCCGGTATACCGCGTTTCCATTTTTTCATGGACGCGCCACTAAGGTATTTTGGCATTAGCTCAGAGCAACGTTTAATCAAATGGTAACAAAATATTACAATGCTAGCTGGACAGTAGCAGCGGAATTTTAAAGAGATAGAGATAGCGAACGATCAAGAGCGGATGGGGAGGGAAAGCATTACGTTACTAGAGCGCCGACAGAGCCCACGAGGTAGGCACAAAATGCTGGGGGAATCGGTGAGGCAGATGCCCACGAAATCAGTTGTCGTCAGCAGCACATCTAGAAAATCGGAGCAGCCTATTGTGGAAGATCGACGTTGACGAGGTGTCGGAGTGAGTATCACGGCGAAACAATGGTGAAATTCCTAAGAATTCATAGGTTCGAGGGTCTAAAGGTGAAAAAAAAGGCAGGAGGCAGCTTTGCTTCCGCTAAAAATAACTCCAGTCCAAGCTCTAGGCTAGTTTTCATGCCTTCGTGGAACCAGAAAAAGGGAATCAACTCCGTTTAATTGAAACTGTCCATCGGCCAAACGCTTTTCCTCGCTGTCCAACGCGACCTCCACGCGCTCTAATTTTAGTCCATGAGTTTTTCAGCCCACGTTCAAGAAACTTCAAGAAGCACTGTTATAGCTGTCTGACCGCCAATTTCGAGGGGTTGCATCTCCCACTGACGTTAAATTCTGCCGAGTTGTGTGTACAACGTCTTATCACTACTGCAGAAGTACATTTTGGACAGCTTTTTTTCCCGATCACTTCTCATGAAAATGTGGCCAAGTTGTGGGGCATTCGTGGATTTCCCGATGCGTGTTTTAGCATGCCACCAAAGCATTAGTGTGAGCAACTTGGAGTGACAAAGACCTGGTAGATAGACGAGGCAATGGCCACCGAACATCACAAGGAAGCGCTTTGATTTCGAGAACAAAGTAAATCGTTAAGAGCTGAGCGGAAGATACGACAACGCAAAATTGACGAGATGGCGAAGCCGACTTGAATGCCATGCGAAGTAGACATTCTTAAGCCCATCCGCATTTTCTCCAGCGCCTTAAACTCAAGGTGAGACGCACTGAAGTGTGTTGTTATTTGGTCACACCTTTTTTGACAACTATTAGGACGATGAATTTGATGCACCAGTCTACTACGAAATCAAAAAAGACATAACCCTTGATAGCGTAATGAGGGTTGACAAGCGCAACTAGGGGGATAGGTGGATTAATGAGGAGACTTGAATTCAAAAAGGCCTCGGGATCGGCCAGTGCAGATAGACCTGGATAGTTTCCGCTCACATCAACACAGTTGTTCAGGCTGCTAAATCGAAGTGAGTACGAAAAACCATCCTTCGCGCTCATTAATTCTCCCTCCAATTGACGACATTGTCACAATTTTTACGCTATCCAAAAGAATATTCACTTCGCCTCTATGGTTCCAAGAGTCTGAGATCCAATTCTAGGAACAACGTGACATCTTCTAACGTATTTACAGACCGATACGAAAGACACAGTGGGTTCAGGTAAACTGTCTGCCGGATAAGGTAAGGGAGAAGTTCGCCAATGGCTAGGTTACCAAGATGGCTTAGTCTGAGACGAGGGGGAATGACTTCGAGCTGCGGCGAGAGATGGAAGGCAAATAAACCGCAATGAATACATGAATCAACCTCAAACTTTGCTTCAATCACTATTTGTACATTTACCATAACCTGGAAAAATACAGATATGGATCATATAAATAACCTGATGACAAGAAGCAAAGAAATATGACTTGTCAGAACACTCCGAATCGAACCTTGGCTGGTCTGCCAATGTCAGCAACAGCGTGTGCTGCACTGGGACGCATTTAGAAACCAAAAAGCTGCCAATGTCTGTCCGATCTTTCAACTTTCGATTGGCATCGTACTTTACACTGGTAATGACCACTGCAAAAGAAGTACCTGTCAAATAAGCCGAAGCCGATACTGAAATAACCCCTTCCATTCATTAATCACTGAGGTATGCGATGACCTTCACCTCCGGGTATACGGATTAGACTTTCAACGCCGTCCACATTAGACATTTAATTCACCTTAGAAATAAGTGTAATCACCGTAACAAGACCGAGGTATCGCAACCGGGTAAATAACGCCGGCAATTCACAAGGTGAAGTCGTTGGCGGTCATTGCTTCAACGATCTCGGAACGTTTGTGACTTTGCCCTTCAACAAAGAACAAGAATGACATGTCGAGAAGAAGAACCTAATCTTGTGTCCTTGGACTTCCAGCCGCTACACCGCAACTAAAGTACTTAGCTCTGCTAAAAGGCTTGGAAACATAAAGATGAGAGGATCAGTTAAAAAAAACAGTTCAAGACGGTATGGCCTCAACCTATGACAAAGCCGTTTAAAATGCGCGCCGCATAAATCATCCCTCTTGCAGCAGATAAGACCTTTGTACGCTAGGCATACCGGTCACGTCATTTGACCTAACTAAAACTGCGTGCTATTTTCGAACACGATTGTCGGTGAGACCGAAACAGACATGTGGACGGATCTAAGTAACCAAAAAACTCTACTGAGCCAAAGGTTCTTGGAATGCGTAAAAAGCTCCGTTTCGGTGAGCTAGAAAAAACAAATGGCTGAAAGATGTAGGAGGATTGGGGAAATATCTCGAAATACGTGTTTAATGTGACCACAATTCAACAATTGTAAAGCGTTTGAAGTAAATTGGGTGTATAAAGATACCAGCTAGACAATTGGGTGAGCGAAAAAGCACCAAACGTCTAGAAGCTGGACTTTCCCAATGTTAGTATATAACTATGTGGCTACTTATTCAGTAAATACTGCAGTTTACATGGTGGCACACTCCGAACTCGGAAAAGTTAATGCACTCTGTTCGGTAATCCAGTATTCAATTGACTTCAGCACCACGGCTAGTTCACAGCCGTCGAGATTGATCAATAGAGGCAAAGACAAAACTCCAAATTGTAGACTGAAATTAGCTACAGAAACCTCCCTCGTGCCAGCTAACGACCCAGTCGTCTCAGCATTTGGTCATGCCTTTCAAGCTACCAACAAAGCATTAACTTTAGCGCAAAAACTTATCCCACTGAGTTGTAGCTACAAGTTACCTTGTAGCCCGATTAATTGTGCCGATAAAATGCTTTTGACCAATGATGGGCAGCCAAATTGCACCTGTTATGCAATTTGATGTCACGATGATGATCATGTTATTGACAAGGTATGGCGAGAGACAGATTTCACCTTGCCAATTCCCTCTTAATTTCAAAGACCTTACACATCAAAAATGGGATCTTGATCACTGTTGCTTTCGCAGCTAGTGTCTAACAAACCTCACCATCGGTCAGTTAAAAGAGGCTGTCTTGTCAAAGGTGTTTTGAAGGCATCAGGCAATACGACAGAGAAGGTAGGGCGAACTCACTCTGCGACTACTCCACCTCGGCGGTATCGACCAGAGGTTCGGCACCCTCTTTCTCCGCCTCCACAAGATTGCTGTTCACAATACCCTTCGACTTCAACGACTCCTCGGGACGAACGAACGCGGAACCGGTTGGGGGAACTACACAAAAAAAGAACAACAGTACTGGTTAATGGCCTTTTTGAAACATCTCTGACAGATAAATAAAGAAGCTGAAGCACAGTGAGAAGCACAGATTAGTCGAGCCTGCCTCCTCCGTGTGTGCGCGCGCGCCTAAATCAGCCGATTTGATTAAAAAAAGTGCAAAAAGTGTAATTGAGGAATGAAGAACCTTTTTTATTTCCGTCAGAGATCACTCATCATGCGGGCTGACGTTACGGGTATTGGAGACAAAAGCTGACAACAAAACCATTGGCAGTGGACGGCTTTAAAAGCAATCCTACTTTTAACAAATTTCACAATTATAGAACCGTAAAGTATTAGTTCCATTAAACAACCATGTCCGTACTTCTATAGGAGTGGAAATACCAACGGCTACATTTAACGTTGAATGCCACCACAAGAAAAAAAAGGAGATGAATTTCAACAAATGCATCAAAATGATAACACTTAAAGCATAACACCAACGCAACAACGTAGTTAGTTCAATGCGTTTGCTGCTGTGGGCGTAAGGGCGCTCTTGATAAGTGAAAAAACATAATTTGAAAAAAAAATTAGGAGGAACAGTAATGTGGGATGAAAAGGTGACACTTGAGGCTTGGCAGGAGGAAAGTACTTGATTGCAAATCAAGGAAATTCGGGACAGTAATAGTACAATCAACAACCGTGTAAACTAACCTTGAGGTGACCCAGGATCTGTTGAAATTAAAAGGCATTTAAGGGAATATTAGAAGTCATCACGCACATCAATGCGTAAGGACAAAAGAAAAGACAGGCTACTCCTGTCATTTGTGATTCCATGGCAGTCCAAACGTTCCCCATTGCGGTGTAGGCTTTTTCGCCTACTGCTGCCTTCGCAAGGATATCGCAATCGCTGTTGGGACATTTGGGGCCAGGTAAATAGTATTCTGCACTTTTGCCTCTACTAGATGAAGGAAGAGGTGTACTTTTAGACCCATGTACCCCTGACTTTCAAAACCGGATCGGAGGTGCGTACGACATGCAAGGCAGATGCGATTCCAACGATTGGAAATAAGGAAAACGGCTTGTATGAAACCGTCCAATGCCTCCTATGTCTTCCTTAGAGCGTCAGAGTCCCCCAAATGTGGGTCAAAATGACCGCAAGCCCCGAAAAGAACATTAACAATTGTTTAAAGCTCTTCTTATAAAAATGAAGCATTTGTCGTTTCTCAGTGTGACAAAAATGACGTGAATTTGAAAGAAAGGCAATCACTAATCTGTCTTAAACTGCCGTCCAAATATTCACCTTTGGGTGATACGGTAAAAGGAGCCTTCACTTGAGAAAAGGCTTGACCGTTTCACTAACTTAATGGGGTAGTAGATGATAAGATCCAAATGGAAGTAATAAAACGAGGCAAGGTCTCGTTAAGAAATCGTCTTAAAACAGTGATAAGATGGAAAAAAGAACTTGTAAAAACAGTAACAAACTTATTGGAGTCTATTTCCACTTCGAAGTCTCCAAAATTCCAAAACAAAAACCTACAGGGATTGCAGATAATCAAGTACTTAAAAGTAAGAGCCTAAATCTAAGGTGATGTTGGGGCCAAAAAAAGGCCCAAGGGCTTGAATCCAAAATCCTGGAGGCAATAAACTGGAAATTTAGAAATAAGCACCCCCAGAGACCGAGAGCTTGTTCAGCATTCTACTTGAGAAAGAGCCAACACAGACCACATAAAGTAAGGTGTTAACCAAAAGCTGGAACGAAATATTGTCCTATGGTTTTGCAAAAATAAGCTTTTCCTACGACGAGGTGAATGGTGCCTATTTTAAGAAAAAATATTGCTTTATAGGGTGACGCTGAGCCAGAACCCTCCCTTTCCCCCCCTTTCCAGGACCTGAAAAAAAATCTTCGCTTCGTAGCCATCGTAGCAGGTCGTTGTGTGGGAAGTCTACCGACTGTGTTTAACCAAAAATATTATAACTGGAAGCAAAGTTGGAGGGGAAATAAACCAAGGACTTGGGTCCAATATTGCCCTTCGATTTCTCAGAAGTTGGCCATTTTCGAGACGAGCAAAAATGGGGAAGATCACCTCATAAGTGTTGACGCAATATGTTATCTTGAAGTCTAAGAATACCTGAACAACAAGGCATAAAAATTGGACTTATGCCAAACGGCGTACTTGCGTAGGAGCGTCTTCTAAGCCCACAAGGCGTCTCATCAAGATCAGCGAATGAGCCGATGGGTGAATCGGAATGCGGGACGGTGGACTCGTGGGGCATCAGCATTGTGGGCGCGCGGAACATGTAGCATAGTGGATAGTGAAGGAGGTTGAAACAGCTGAAGGAGTAGATGTCGGCATAACGCATTGCCTGCGATGAGAAGAAGGTGTGCCGGGAGCCTAAATGGGAGGGAAATTAAGCATAGACTGCTCCTCGGCTCCTCTGCCTACACCGTAGGATAGGCGAATTAGTACAAGTAGGAAACACGCAGCAAATATGGGAAATTTTGCACTTAGCGATTTATCACGCAACAAATGCTGACATTTGGCTCTTTTCAAGGTCCACCAAAAGACTTTTCTATGGGTTTGCGTGCCTGCGCTTAAGATATCTACATATGATGGCTTCTAATGGAACGTCAGGAGCAAGACACGCTATTCAATCCCACAAAAGTCTCCCTCCAGCACTGACTTCAAAAGACATGCTGCTAAAATAAACGCCTCCCACCTTTATTTACAGTCAAGTTCGCCCTCCCAATTTGAGTCAACAATACGACTAAAAAGGAAAGCCCTGAAATAACTCCGATACTTCCATTGTCAAGTATCAATAGGCGGTATTTAGACAACTGCCAAGACATCAATTAAAAAATTCAGTTAGCCTTTGTTGCAAGGGCTTTTCCTTCAATTAAGTAGGCTATTTTTAGAGTCAGGTTCAATTTCCTAACGCCTCCAAAAACCAGAGCGTAAACTCTCTACATCAGCACGCATTTGCGCTTCCGAGTAAACAAAGCCCCCAGCAGAAAATGTCACCATCAAATTTGACTGTCAAGACAAACGAGTTTAAGTCACTCAGGCATACGATGCTGGTGTGTACATTTCGATGCGTGGGCGCGTGGTGCCTAGCGTCTTGATTCTCCGGCCAAGTCGTGCAAAAAAACCGGAGGTTATTCTTTCTCACCTCAGCCGGCGGATGGGGCAAAACTTACCACTTCGAAAGATGCTTCCCAGCAAGCCGTAGGAGCGTTCCATCTCTTGTGCAACTGCCTACAAAGCAGAAATAGACGTGGAAAGCCCTGAAAAGGTGGGAAAAGATGTTCAAGTTGATCAAGGCATACTCGAATCTCCCTTCGCAAATTGTCCACATCTGGCTGCTCACAAGTCTCAATATTCATGTCCCTGAACGCGAATAAAAAGAGAACAACAGGTATTCACAAATGAGCGAATAAAAAGAATGAGGATTAGAGATGTTCAAGAGTGGATTATTTTTTTGGGGTACCAACAACTGACTGGTTTACTAAATCTGATTTTTCCATAAAGTAAAACACACTTGTAGGTGTCAGCCAGTTTATTGTCGAGGTATTGCAGACGGTCGAAGAGCTCCTTTTTCTTCTTCCACACGTAGATCTCGTTGGTCAGCTCTGGAATGACGAGGAATGTGCGCCAGCCAACCTTCTTCTTGGATCGCAGAATATCACCAAAAAGGTGGTCCCCGGTGTAGAGAACATCTTTGCCTCGAGCGCCAATCAACTGCGTGAACACTTCGCATGAGCCTTGAGGGGAACAAAAGAAGACAATTTTATTAGTGATTTAAGCAGACGTACCACCACACCAGAAATCGGTCCGATGAGATCACCTCTAAGTTCAACGGTAGATAAGAAAATTAACCGTAGCGGTAACTACGTTTCCTACATATTTAATAGGAGATTAAGAGTTTGAATAGGCGAATTCATATTTCGGGGGTAATGTCGAGAAAAGTGATTAGCTAGGTTGCATAAAGTGCTCGGGAAGGGACAGCTGTACGCGGGAAAGCTTAGATTTTGTTACACAACAGTGCGTGACCATACATGCGGGAAAAATAATTTACTTCACTCAGCTAAAAAGATGTAGTAGATTTGAGGAGGTATGATAGAGGTTTTCGAGTACCTTCCGTCATTGAGACCGTTAAGGAAAACAACAACCTTCGTAGTAATCCAGCCACGAGGGTTCTGAACACAGACAAAACGTTGTAGATAGAGGATTATCTAGCACATCTGAGCACGAACACTGGAAAGAAGCCTTGTTACCAGATTTTGGGATCTGAAAGCCTTAGACAACAACTCGTCAGAACACAGTGACGATACCAGGCAATTGAAGTATTGGACCCAAGTTGGGAATATTACAAACTCCAAAGCGGATGACCACACAAGAGAACCTTTGACCTCTGAAAAGTGTTTAAGTCGATTTTGAACGGGACTTAGCGCCTGCGTCATCATTTGGATTCAGTAATGTGCCCCAGGAGAAGATAAGATGTTTTACCATATGACATAGGGAAGAAAAAAGGCAGACTTATCCGCAGGAAAAAAACTCATCGCATACATCACCAAAGACGCTTCCACAATTACCAAGGATGAAAAACACATTCCCGTATATTTTTTCGGGCAAAAATTGAAAATAGGTACAAAGTAGTTCCTTAGCTAGATGAAAATGAAGCACAGCGGTCATAATCCACTCACCTCCCGAGTAGATCTTTCCCGATTGCAACGGTCCAATGTGATGCCCGATCGAGAGACGCCCGGTTTCCTGAGGAAAATAGGAAGTGAGGTCTCAATGTGCAGTAAAACGTCAATTTAGATTTCATCACCGGTTAGCATTTCCCACCACTTCACTACAGGTTTGAAATGTTTGGTCATCATGAATGTGTGCCATTAGTGCTGGCTCAAAATGGCTTTTTGATCTACGATTAACTATTACAAGGCATTGCACCCAAAAATGGATAAATTGGAAATGAGGCCCGCTGTTTACTACTGCGAATGACATTAATGGACTAAGGCCGCGGCGCAAGCGCTTTGATACATCACGAAGGTGTGCACTGGCCAATGATTAGGAAGGCGGAAGCCAATGTATTCCAAAGTATTAACAGCAAAATCTGCTTTATTTACTATTTGGGCACTATTGTAACATTTGGAACAAACCGAAGGTAGTAAAAAAGTCGGCTGAATTCTACGTGTCATGAGAAAAAGTCTCAGCTTGTTTTGTCACATCATGAGGTAAGTATCTAACCGCTTTTGAGTAGTATTTGTCATCGGTAAATGCGAGGTTAAGCACTGCTTTTGGCCGAATAGCGTCGGAGACTAAAAAATCGACGTTAAACGCTTCAAGAAACTTGGCACACCCATTCAAGTAGACGGACAATTTAGCAAAAAGAGCGGTGCCTCGGTACCACTAACTCTTACTGCCCAGAGCACGGGCGAGAGCTATGTATTGAAGTTCTTCATTCATCTTGCAATAGAAGAGCACTCTCCCGACTGCATGACCTCTCAAGCGTTGAGACATTTTTGTAATCACACTAACTTCAAGCTCATTGGCCGACAGAACAAAGACATCTTTGCTAAAAATAAGCAATTTCTGAGCGGCTTGTTTGAGACGAGGTAAAACAAAATACTGATTAGAAAGTAGACAGTAAATAAGCAAAGATAAAATTAGCAAACTACGCCCCAAACACATACCTCATCCACAGCTCTGAGAATGGTGCCCTCATCGAAGAAGAGAGGCTTCCGAGCGTCGGTGAGAATGAAATCGAAGTAAGACGTCCACGGGCGCACTTCACCCTGCTGGTAGTACAGAAACAATCATCTGCCTATCAAAGCACTCTTCACATCTCAAAAGCGCTCTAACTTACCGCTTCACACGGCTCCTCAAGGAGGTACTTCATTATCGCCTAGGAGGAAGAGACAAAATTGTTTTCAAAGGAAAGCTTGAGCTCTTCAAATGATTCTATGCCCTTATCCTCCTACTAGGTTTTGCCTGGAGAAGGAATGCATTTCCCGTCCCCTGCTTAGTATGCTAATTCCGAAATTACTAATTTCCTGTGATGCAATCATGGTTTTGTACTCAAAAAAATAGTCACCAAATCTAATTTGACGTTATTAAGAATAAAAATGGGAGGAAAGGCCATGTGCCTCGGTGTTAAGGGAAAAAAATTTTTGTTCTGCCAACGCACCTGGGAGTATGCAAAATCGCTGTTGGTAAGGAGGAAAACCTTTCCGCCTCTGCTACGTAACCTGAAAGGATGAGAGGGAGAAGTTGATAGAGGAGGCTTAAGCATCGCACCCATTCGCCCCTTAAAGAAAGGTCACCATATCTTCCCATGACAAATTGACTCACAGCTGCTGACCTCACAATTGATAAATGGGAAATCCATGACGTTAAACACACTCACTTTTCTAACAGAAGGGGTAAATCCCGATTTTTCTCCACGTATTTATCTAAATTTTTCATAGTCTTTTTCTTCAGTTCTCCCTGAAAGGAAAAAGAATTCGTATTGGTTACACTTAACAGCAATGTACCGATCCTGATTCTAAAAACTCAGGAATTTGTGCCCTCCACAAACCTCCCCGCATTCCCCAAAGGACAAACGCTAGGAATGATCAAAGCGAGTTCCAGAAGTGGTCAACGGTGCAATGAATGGTAAAAATTAGCATCCCAGGCGGTGATTGAAGTCCTGGCAAAGATAAAAGTGAGGCCTCTCAGAAACCAGTCAATTTGAACGCAACGGAAGAGATTCCCTTCAAGAGTTGCCGAAAGAGTACGGATGGCCAAAGGCAAAGCCAAGATTAAAACGGAGTGATTTACGATTCGGGTGAAAAAAAGGATAGAGGGCGAAAAATAGTTATAATGCCTGCACGCAAAGATACATGGAATTTCCCCAACTTGACGGTAATAAATCATCGTTAAGATGTATTGGGAAACAAATTTTGTTACAACTTGGTGTTTCAACGGGCCAACCCAGTCATAAAGCTACCTTTATTTATAGTCGAGAGGATTTTGAAAGATAATCCATTTAGGATGGGCAGTTGAGTAGCGCCCAAAGGGTGCATTCAAAGGGAGTATTAATAAAGGCCCGGAAATAGAAGGATAGGGAGGTCAGTAGGGCTGATAGTCATTGCTTGTGCATAATTTCTACGCGGTTTCAAGGGGCTAGGGAATAAGCCTTCATCAGGTACATCCCCCTGTTAATCGAGTTAAAAAAAAGGGCAGTTTAATTTTGCCCCATTATCATCTACAAGACCCCGGTACAAACTGCCAATTTTTGCTGTTGGTAGAATGCAAAACGCGATTTCTTCCTTCCGACCCTAATTCCATAAAAAGGTGTGTAGGGTTCAAGCAAATTTTTCACAGTTACATTTGCGCGAAGAAAATGAATTATTGCATGCAAAAAGAAATCTATCACCTTGAAATTAGTGAATTAGGATGACAACTTGATTGACATGAATGAAAAAAAAATTTGTTCATAAGGAGACTCCTTTTGGGGAGAATTAAACATTACGACTTAGTTATTAACGAAAGCGGCAGTTAACTGCGGTAATTTCAATACTATCTACTACATGCACCAATCGCCATCTACTCTGCGGTTTACTAATCAACACGTTAAAGTGGAGCACTTTTTGGCAAAATCCCAAACCATGCGTACGAAAAGGGACTTTGGATTTTTTCTTTCAACAGGCCATGGAGCGCGGGAGACAGGAAAGTACGAAACAGGCAAAGCCAGTTGCTTAGCTGTAGGGGAGGCCGAATAGCGAGCGAGAATTGAGGCTCTGCATTACCCACCACTAGTCTCCAACTACTGTCAAATTTTAACCCCAAAGGGAAGTTTACGCAAGCTTTAACTGCTTTCTTCCCTTGGATTGACGTTTAAAAGCAACCAGCGTATTCTAGGCCTTACATTAACTTAAACAACTTTATTTGCTCTTCTTATCGTAAATATCCGCCCGTCCACCTAGGCATGCTGTTAAATCAGCTTCAGTAGTTGTCAAGTCACTCAGCTGCTTTCACACGGTCTATCACCGAGCCAATGTACTTACCACCGAACTAGCCGTAGAATATCACTCGACTCGCCATTACTTCCAAAGAGAGGTATGATGCCAGTGGTGCCTAGTGTTTTAACTACTGCTTCGGACAGACGTCAGTGCCACAAGGACGTAGTTTTGCGGTTGCATCAACATTTTACGTGTTCAGTCACTACATTAAGCACAAATGAAAATTTGTTAAACTACTAATTGCGCGAGATAAGAAAGTTGTGCATTTCTTTAGAAGATTTTCCTGTTAGATCGGAATATTCCAGCTAATACCAGCACAATTCCTACCTACTGCAAATAATGCCATCAAACTCAATTTAATTCACTAACGCAAACAAGTTAAGGCCTAAAAAAATTGGCCCTGACATGGAACTGAAAAAAACCATAAGTGCCCCGACAAATCGAATGCGTGAATGAAAGCTTGACCTAGGATAGCAGGATCCTTTAGATGATCAAGCACCCCGATTTTGATCCAGGAAGCTACCTTCCTTTGACATGTTTTGGATTGGACGCCGTATTTGGAATTACAAGGATACCGACCTAGAAATTCAGGCCGTCATCTGGCTGACCCCGAACATTCTGATAGGATTGATAATGCCTTCATAGAAGTAGCAGCACCGCTAGCACCAGTACATTAGAGTGCGGAAAGACGTAACGATCGCGGAATTGCTTAGCCACAAGCATACAAGACAAATTTACGGGGTTCTTTCCAAAGTGATACTCGAGCGAATGTCAGGAATCAGCTTGATGCCATCGGATGCACTTACTAGATTAAGGATCCTTACCTGATGCATCCAATTAACCACAGTGTCTACGTCATCGTAGATGGAATGGTAAGACATGTAGATGGAAGCGAGTTTTACTCCATGCTCCAGTTTCGTATACTTGGGATCGTTGTGAAACATGTGAATTACGCAGGAGAGAAGATAGAGTTCTGAAAAGACAAGTAATGCATAAAGTTATGAAATTGATCAAAGTAATTTTGGTGTTACTGAGATACACTAACTCGGCAGATCGAAGAGCGTGTTCATTATAATAATCCTCGACTCGTCATACTTCAAAAACTTGTTTGGATACATCGTAACAATCTCACTCCTATAAAAATTAGGAAAGATGAGACGAAAAATTTACGGTGGAATGACGTTGAAACCTCGAAGACAAACCAAAACGTTTCCAAACTGGTCCAATTTTAGTAGGGTCCCGTATAATGTATCGAACCAAAGTCCACTGAAGCAGAAATAAGATCAATTTGTGGGCATTGAAAACGTAACAGTAAAACTAGCATCAGAATCACCTGAAATAAAGAATACAATGTAGCCACAAAACATTTTTTCCGTAGAACTAACCGGACTGGAAAAGAAGGCTCATAGTTAAAAGAAGCAAGCTCCTGTGGATAGCCAATCCCAACCAAACGATCACGCAAAATTTGAAAGGCAAGTTCCTCGTAGTAGGGAGACTTGTATTCTTGATGAGAATTGCGTGATTAAGAGAATGAGAACATACGAGCAAGAGTGTAGTCCATGTCGAAACCAAAAAATCTGATTGAATCGAGACGGAGACTTCTGTTTACGAAAATCCTAAATTACCGTAATTAGAAGGATTGGAATAATGACCTCAATTTCGTATCACGTTTGTAACCCAAGGTTGGCCGTTCACCATGTGCTTCAGATCGATTCATCATTTCAGAATGATACACTAAAAATAGCAAAGTTAATCAACACTTTTGCAAAAAAACAACAGACACAACAGAGTAAAAACAAGAAAACCCTACACGAAGAACTAACAGGCATGTACAGAAATCGTGTACTTATTGGCTAGGAATTCATGTATAATCAATAATGAACGAAACAAAAGGATGAATACTTCTCAAAAACCTGTTATATTAAGGCCACAACCAAAAAAGAAGCCCAGAAATAGAGAACATGCAAGCCACCTACCAACAAGAGTCGACGTCGATTTTCGTTTTGAGAAGTTATATTTCGTCGGATTTAAATTGGTGCGTTCAAACAATGATGAAGTATAAAAAGTCTAAAGTTTATTATATAAAAAATTCTCATTTACTTTTAGAAGTTTTTATTCGAAACGAGAATAATGCAGAGATGATGGATGTAATGCAAATTTTAGTGAATCAATAAGTTTTTGTCCCATCAAGTTAGTAGATTTATGCCCACATTAACAGATACTGTGCCTAAAGTATAAAAATCAGAATATTTAGCTATAAAAAGCCGTCATCTTTTTAATTAAAGGAGAAGTAGCACCCATAGACTTCCCAGGAGGCGATAAAATATGCATTTACTTGTATGTTGCACGCATCTCGTTTATTTTCCCCTTCTCTGGCCTTTATACGACTGTAGCACTGTGGCTGGTGGGACCTGGATGCATTTGTTGCCCAACGCAAATGGGGATAGATACAAAACTAGGGAGACTTGGACAAAGTGGCGCTCTCTGGTTTGATAGGCTTTGAGTGCCCTACAATCACAAAGTTCGACTCGACTGCCCGCTTCTTTCCTGAAATGCACATTTGAATAATATAAGTGCTACATATGTATGTATATGTAGTATGTCTATTACTGTGGTTCAGAGGCCAGCTCGCCCGGTGAGGTACAATAACCATGACATAAATTGGTCCTTTAATTAAACCTAGCGTTTAATAAACAAGTAACGCATTACACGGCCCCTCTATTCTTTTGAGCGTCGCTCTTGTCAGTCCCCTGATTTAGCTGCCCTTATCAGCTATCACAACGTAATCAGTGCTGCAAGAATATTTACAAACCATCTGTGCTAATCATCAGATTTTTGTGCAACTGAGGAGACACTTGACCGCAACACGAATGATCCTATCGGCAGATTCACTGGGTCTCTAGTCTTGGCCTGTATAGAAAAATGGATTTGCAAACAGGGAATATGCTGGTCATCACGCGTGTTTATAGCTAGCTGTAGAAATATTGGCACAAATGAAGTTTTATATAAGGGAGAACAGGATTCAATACAGTCCTATGGGGTAGAGTTGTGTTTCTGTTCCATCTTGTCACGTTGTTTTACTTCAGAGCCACCTAGTCATACCTATCCATCTACCTTGTTTCTATAGGAAAATAGGGAAGTGGTGGAGCTTACATTATCGGCATCTTTGTACAGGTATGACAGGCAATTCCATGGTAAATCTTTCCCAGATAGTCCATAGCTAGTGTCGCCTCCATCGTCTACAGACTTATTGCAGAACACGGGACCGGCACCGGTTCTCTCATTCGTTGTACATCCACTTCTTCCTCCCCGGTAAGATTTAATGCCTGGTAGTAGAAAGCAGGATAGGTGTCCTTTAAGATCGGGTTCTCTTCCCGCTGCCATCAATGCAACACTCCAAGACTGCTCCGAAGACGAAAGAGTACGTAATACTCGGGCAGAATACATATTTAACGTACTGAAGGGTTAGGTTTTACTAACAGGGCCAGAGGGCAGCCAAAATGGTAAGATGCCATAGCCAAGACATGCCGTGGTCTTTTATTAAAACCAGAGAGTTAAACAACTAAAGTATTACAGAGGGTTAAATTACTTTTCTAAACTTACCTGTTTCAGGTTTAGTCACTCTAGATTCCCATATTCTTTGCAAACTAAAAATACTAGCTTAAAATGTTACCTTGTTGTCAATCTAAGTTTGAACAACGTCGTTATGACAGTAGTTAGGAACAAATTTAGTACCTATACTTTGCCTAACTTAAGAGCTAAAAATGAGTAAACTGCTAGTTTTACTATTTGAACAACAATGTATGTACCAGAACGAAACCGCATTTTGGCTTAATTGAAGCTGTCTTACGAATGCACATAAGGACTACGAACCTGTGGGCGTGGCCACGGGGCAATGCAGCAAAGTGGGTTTAGAGCTTACAGATTCTTTAGAGCTGGCTTGATTATTCACGCAGCTAAACAAACTATTACATCATTACATAATTCCTCACTCCACTTCGTCAGGTTGTTTGGTCTACACCTTGGCCAAAATTCTCTGGTAGACATCACAGAGTAATCGGTGTTTTATATGCCCCTGAAACACTCTAATTGCTTTTTAATAAAGTGTTTTGATTACGTGTGCGCTTAAGGCTTCGTCACTATACTTTTGCTAGGCAGCGTGGCCTCTAAACCGTGCCAGCTGCCTCCATGCCCTTCTCCATGTTGGCAATGCACTTTCAGCCTCAGCATTATAGATTCTTTCTACTTCAGGAAAGACACCTTCTTGGGACAGGAGTAACGGACATCAATTTTTGTGTAGGACAGAGAACATTTGTTCCTAATGTCAATTACGCGAGTTGACGATTCTGCCACACCTAGATTTGCCTCCTATTTGTGAATCGCATGATGGTGAAATGGGATCACTTACTTTGTAATGCTCTTTAAAGTGGTTCAGGCGTAGCGGCTCTTTGGTTGTTAATAATCTTCCTGCATCACTCGAGGTTGGGACTACTTTTTAGTTCGGTGGCTTTAAACCCTTCTGTTAAACGTTTTTAAATGTTTAGACATCCATAACATAAAAACTAGAACATCAGGCACAGAAATTAGAAGAGTTACTATGTAGACCGGATTTAACTTGCTATTGTAATACGATAGTGGTTTATCCCTCGGTTCTGGTGAGGCGCCACTTTTGTACTTAGAATTAGCCCCCTTGTACCTCGCTGGGTGGGCTGGCCTTTTGGGCCATGCCAATAGCCCAGACACCTTCTCCGTGCTGAATATATATATTCTGCCCGAGTATTGTGTCTTCTATCGTCTTAAGGGAGCCTTGGGACGCTACACTATTGCTACTGGTTTTATCAATCGACGATTTTAGGTAAATCGTAATTAGCCGCATTATTATCGAGGATGAATAGTGTGGTCAGTAAACACATGTGACTGGTTATTACAACTAGCAGATCTATAGCTCGTTAAGACCAGCAAACAAGTGTAGTCAAACAAATCATTAGCAAAATAGCAGTCACAATACGTTTGTAGGTAATTTATCCACAAATGGCCAAGCATCTATCGACCCTCCCCGAAATATTGAAGTCTTCATCTTTTGAGTTCGTTGATTGAGAAATAAAGTCAATTACAGGGAACAAAAAGCATCCGTATAAACATCAATGAGTGTTGTGTTATGCAATGTCTTATAAACTAACTTCTAACAACGCGCATTTTCCAGCTCCCGACTTTAAATGCTCCTACCTGTCCGCATACTTTTAGCACAACTGTAAACAAAATTATCCGCTAAATTTTATAACAATTGCCTTTACTCTTTTAAGTTATTTGTCAGCCTTGCATTACAATTTCACTTATTCGTTTTAACTTGCTGAGAGCGTTCGCTTAACCTAGGCCTGGCTTGCGGTAATTTGAGGGGTATACGGTGGGTTCGTTTGTCTTTAGATGGCGATCGTGGCCCTGGATTTAGTTATTACTAATCTGAATAAACGAGTTACTTTCAAAACCCCCTTAGATATAACAGTTTTTGACCTTTGTCGGCATATTCAGTCCAATATCAAAAATGCAGGCCAAGGTCCAGGTAATTTTACATTAACTAATGTCTGATTTCCTAAAGAATACGGGATTTTCGTCTGTGACTCCGACCCAAAGCACTCTTTTTGGCTTGAAAGCTCTCGATTGCTTTCATACTATCACCTTCAAGATGGGGTATGAATCTTAGATCTAGTCTTATTCGATCGGCTACAGATGGAAGTTACATACAAGTCGAAGTTGCGGCGCCTCGTTGTTAGCACTTTGGATGGAACGCGGAAGACTCTTCAAGTTGATGACAGCAAAACAATAGCCGATTTGATGGTTACAATATGTGGCAAAATGGGTAAACCCCTTTTATTCCTGGTATTTTAGGTTTGATACATAGGTATTGGGTCTTTGAATGCTCTGTAATCGGCACTTGGATCTTCACGCATTTTCGTTGAGCTTTGTAGTTGCAATTTAGTTAGAAGCTGAATTATTTGCCCAGGTATTTTACAAGACCTGCTTTTCAGCTTAATTTTTGGTGTACTTGGGGCTCATTTCTCCTAGCACTCCGATGTACCTAGTGGTGTTTTACTTTTGTGACTTTGATAAAGTCATTTTTCTCTTAGGGATTACCAATCATGAAGAATACTCTCTCATTCACGAAAAAGGTCGTGCACAGACGCTGCGCCGTCCAAAGAATGCTCCAAGGGATTACGATAAAATGGAAACCTTAAAACATAAGTTACAGACCGATGACGGAGGTGGGAATAGTAACTCTAGAAATGCATTCGCTCAAGCAAATGCGCCCTAATGTCTTACTTCACCCACAGCGAATTGGCTTCCTCACGCCAAGACCTTCAGACAACTGGGCATTGAAGAAACGGACAACCTTCTCCTCCAGCGCAAGTATTTCTTCTCCGATCAGAATGTGGGAGCTCGGGATCCCGTCCAACTCAATCTACTTTTTATTCAAGTAATTCCATACCCTCTCATGGTTTTCTAATCCCCTTCGAAAATGTCCTTGCATTTGGTGTTTTCCTTTTTGGGCAGCTCAAAGAAGCCATTCTCAATGGCGCTCATCCTATCAGCCTCAGTCAAGCCATCGAACTCGCCGGTCTTCAATGCCAAGCCGAAATGGGAAACCTCATTCCTGAAAAGGCCAAATCACTTTGCATTGAGTGCGTTGTTAATACCTTGCTATTTATTTCTTTTTAAGTTCATCTTTTGATGTTTGAGGTCAAGTGGATCTATCTGTCCGCTTTTTTACCTAAGGTTATTAACCATATTCCTGAAACACGATGACGTGTTGCCTCGAAATTTTTTGCCCTCGAAGAAAATAAGTCTGATTTTTTTTAATTTTTTAGTGTGAAAGAGCATCTTCCCAAAGAATACGTCAAAGTAAAGGGTATTGAAAAGAAAATCAAGGAGGTAAGTGCCGTGGCGGTTTCCATATTATAGTGACTGGTGCGACGCCGCCTTTCTTCTCACCTAGTTGGGTATAAATTACCTTGAGGTAGCCATTTGAAATGGTTTGATCAACATGGCCCAAACACCGTATTGTGGGCGGGGCCTTCTTGCGGCGGTCACCGGCTTTTTTATCCGGCTGACTCATTGATAAACACCCATGTTGGTACGTACGCACGTGTATTCAAGTGTGCACAAAGCCTCGACCAGTCAACCAAGCCCGCCTACCCCCATGTGCGCGCCCAATTACGTGGGCCTCTACACCATCTTTCAAAGGATGTCCAGATGATGACGGGAATTCCACCCCAGTAGTAATCCCAAATCTCCCTAGACTGCCAATCACATGGCATGTCGTGCTGTTCCCTTCGACACAATTACAGCGGCTGCTGAGGCACGCACTAGCTGACTATACTAGAGTCAACTGTCAAATATACATTCTAGATAACGTCACTACCCTCCCTCCCCCCTCCTCTCCTCCTTTCAGCAATACCAAAAACTTAACGGTCTGTCGGAAAAGGATGCGAAAGTGCGTTACATACAAGTCTGCCGCTCCCTTCCCACATATGGAATCACCTTCTTTTTAATCAAGGTAATTTAGTCCTCTGATAATTATCGGGCGCTGCATGAGGAGCGCAAAATGTCGCCTGTGTGGAGGCTGACCTTTACAAATTAACGCCCTACCTTCGATACTACTGATTTGGGTGAAATTTAGCCGCTGACTCATTAAATCGGTGTTTTGGTTTTTTGTACGTAGCGGGATTTTTAATTTATGCTTTTCCTGATTCACTGTGTACGAACATGTCCGTGTTCGTGAAATGACCTCACTCAGAATGACTCATTGGCCTTTCGTACGCTTCGGTACATGCTGAAACTTGCCTAGCCTATATGTCTGCCAAAGAAGCAATAGTGCTTCCGCCTTAATCCCTCTCTCATTGGTGGAGGAGGGGACCCAATGAGTGGCCTGGATTAGTAAATCGTGCAATTCGGCATTGCATAGATGTCAAACATTATCCAATATGTCGTCCTGTTAGTAATTCATTTGGAAAACATTAAAAAAAGGGTCCAACTGATGCTTCCTTAATGCCCTCTTCTGCCGCGGTGAAGGGCAGGTTCAGCTTCCACCTTAATCCATCTCCCATTGGTGGAGAAGGAGACCCAATGAGCGGCCTCGATTAGTAAATAATGTAATTCGTCGTTTTAAGGATACCAAACATTATCCGTCATATTAGCAAATAAACTGTTAAGAAGGAAGAGAGGAATAATTCATTATTGTTCCATGTGTCAAATAACCCTCGTTGCACATGAAACCTTAATGACGATGTCACAGAAATCAAATGCCTCCTTGACAAGGTCATGTGATTCACAAAATGAAAATACCGGAGCCCTAGCTTGGCGTAGATTATGACGGTAGCATAGTTCCGGAGAGCTGCGGACCCCTACTACTTCTTGATTTTTTTGACGAGGCAATGATTCACCCCTCCTACGAAGCAATTCCTTGCTTGATTAGTCAGTCACAACATGATGGGGAAGGGTATAACAAAATCACCTGCACACATTTCTGGGACGATTAAAACTGTATTTGTAGTCTTTCTTCTATTTTCACTCAGACCTAATCGGTTTTGCGCTAATACGAGATTGCATTCGATCCAACAAGCATGAATCATCTAGGATGATTGTTTTGAATCGCCTGGAATTCGGAGGTTGTTTTCGAGGGTATTAAAGACACGAATTCGCTTTGCCGACTTTCTTAAAATTAGATCATCTTCCTCACCTTTCAATGTTGTTTTCTATGTGGCAGGAAAAGCTACCTGGAAAGAACAAACTAGTCCCCCGGCTATTCGGTGTCAGTAAGGAGAGTGTAATGCGAGTTGATGAGAACACCAAGGAGATTCTACAAACCTGGCCCCTCACCCGTGTTCGTCGATGGGCGGCTACAGCAAATCTCTTCACTTTGGTGCGTCTAGTCTGCGATAGCTTAAACATCTGTTATCGCCCATCTTTTCTATTCATCCCTGTATTGTTTTGTCACTGACTGCCTGGACCGATTGTCACCCGGAGAGCTTAAGTGAAAGGCGACTAATTTATTATGCGTGTGGGGGTGTTCGTAGATGCGTAAGGCAGTTGGGCCTGTCCACATGTAAGTACACGGGCAGCCGCCTTCATCCTGTGGTAGGCGTGGATACTACCAGTAGGAAACTGCCCGCTCCTTGTCCTTTTGTCACTTACTCTCTGACCCGAATGGTTTACTTCGTTACGATACTACCTTAAAATTTGTTGCGTTATTCGAGCAGAAGAATGTCCTTCACTGAAGCTTGTTTTTTTCTCCCAAATGTTGTACAGGATTTCGGTGAATACAGTCCAGACGGGAATTACGTGATGCAGACAACAGAGGGCGAACAGATCTCCCAGTTGATTTCCGGCTACATTGATATCATTCTGCGGAGGAAAAAGAAGTCGGACGCCTTTGTGAGCGATAGTGATGACTCAAACGTCATTTTTGAGGAGAATGTGGGCCCATCCAGGTGGGTTTTTCTTGCCTCTACCCTCTCCTTTCCACCCGGATAGGTAGGCGACTTCGATTGTGCCTGACATTTAAAATCCCACCAGGAGGTGTAATACTAACTGCTATCATAGTCAATTCTGACATTTCTTTTTCCTCTAGAGGCACCTGCACTCCGTTGTAATCGGCTAAATCTGCCAATGATTGTAGGGCCGAGTTTCCACGTCTAGATACTTGTTTCATTCAGTCAAGTATTTCACTTTTTCTTTTCGCCTTAGCCCAATTAGGTCTTTTATAGAGTCTTGGAATTCGCATCGAAGAGACGAGTCTCTACTGTGAAGATGCCAAGCTCGAGCTACAGGCAATTAGCATATGCTGTCAAGGTCGTGTTCAAGTTTATTGCGGAGATTTTCCAATCTGTCGGGTAGATAAATAGATGGACAGGTGTGTTCGACTCCAATGTCACTCCAAAATTGACGCCCAGGCAGATAATTCCAGATTTAATACAACCTGTAGGCCGGTAATTTATGCGGAATTAAGTCATCCATGACGGTCATCGATGAGTGCGTAGAATCCACATTGGGTCAGGTTTCTAGTACTTACGAGTGATTTAACGGCAAGCTTTTTTATATCGCGTCAGTGAATATGGACTTGTGAACGCCCTTTTGTTTACCATAACGTCACGCGCCCAATTAAGCCGGTTTTATGTTCCACTTTGATGTGACGCGTAGGTATGTGCATGTGAACGGAATAAGGAGTTTGGAGTAGACTATCCATCGCCTCGACCTTGATGTGGTTGTTTGAGAGAGGTCAGGTAGAGGTACAATCTTTTGGGGAACTCTATTGCTCTGCATTAGTCAAAAGGTCTCCTCCCCTTTGTAGGGCGGAGATCATATCCAATGTTGGCACAGTGGGAAGGCGGTTCAACGTTTCTGCTGGTCGTGTTGCCACTGAGGGCTACCCCGGTCAAGCCAGCACCTTCACTCGTGGCTACGTCGGTGGAAGATCAGGAGAAAATATTGCCGATCGCAATGTGGACAGTCCAGCAGTCGCTATGCGTGTCCATACTCCAGGGGGAAAAAGAAAAGGATTTGGAGGAAACGAGGTAGACTTTCTCCCATCCCATCCGCTCTGTTCCTACAAATATGTCTCCGCTTTCCACTGCTTTTCGTCTGTTTAGGTTCAATTGAAGGAACTGAGTCAGCCTAAACGGGCAGTGATGCACCGAATCGACGAAAGTACCAAAGAAATTCAGGATGCAAGTGATAGCCTCCAAAAGCCCTACTTCGAGGATAACGACACTGTCTCGCGAGATGACTCGGTAAGGCACTTTCACCGAATAGAATCGTATTTTAGGATCGTTGTATTTCACCCATTCAACTCGAAAATCTGCTACCCAGTAAATCTAATTTGCCATCGTATCTATTCAGCAGTTCTGTGGCTAACGGAAAAACTTCACTTTCTCACAGCTTTGACTTACTTTATTCACTGTGACCGTGATCCATTCACATCGTTGTGACACTGGTAACGAAAAAGTTCCAATCACACCTCTGAATATGGTTACAAGTGTGCAACGAAAACAGCATTTTATTCACAAATTGTACTTTGACCACCATTATTCTAACCATTCAGCCTATCCACCCTGCACACTCCTAATCCACACTTACTGTGCCCCAACCACAGGGTGAGCCTGGTAGTATTGCTAGAAGACAGTATGACATCCAATCGTGCATTCTGTAGGCAACACAGCGCTGGCGAGAAGAAAATATGGCTCAAGCACGAGCAGGCATCTGCAGTTACTTGGGAGCCATGACAATCGCAACAGGAAATCTCGTTTCCCTACTTCAACCCTCCTCTCACAGCCGCGTTGGTGGTGAGTCCCTAAACACTATCACGGGTCAAAGTATCCATTTTCCGTCAGTAGAATAGTGTCATAACCGTGTGTGTTGGGACTCTACAGATAGCTCCCAAGAGGGAATGGAGGAGGAAGAGGAGGATGCAATCGATTACACAGCGATGGACGCTTCTCTTGCTACAATTGGTTTGAATGTACAGCGACTCATGCAGAATGTCCGAGTGTTGGACCAATTGCAGGCCGTTGATGCTGGTGACGAGTCTCAAGGCCACATCATGAATGCCGCTCAAGATGTTGCAGACGCCTTCCTCAAATTAATGCAATCCGCGATGCCATTGAAGGAAGGAAAACAGGGGGTGAGCTTACTGTTCATAGCGGTATGATTTCAAACGTTTACTCGATTTGTGACCTTTGAACTTGGAACAAAGTACTGCCCTACGAGCTCGATATAAAAAATGAGGTGGAAACACAGAGAGTTTAAAGGAGCGTTTTAGACAAGCTTGATTAGTTTTCTTGACACTTAGTGGTTGAAAGGAGTAGGAAAGTTTTGTTATTAGGAAGATGGTTTTCAAGTCCACCATGGCTACGGTATTCTCTTATCAATTAAAAGGGAAGGGCTTTATGATAAGCAAAAAGTGAAGGCTCGTGGACATGAGCAAATTGGAACATTTAATTCCTCCCTAAGTGGATTAACCAATCAAACCACGTGACATTAGTGACCGACCAATGAGAATACAGGTGTCTCCCAAACTTGAAAAAGTACCGATTTTTCCATGTCAGTTCATAATCAGGTTTCGAATTTGAAAACAAAACAGTTTTATAGCCTCTTTGATTGTTTTTGATGTCTCCTTGACGCTCACTGATGCAGTAACCGCTACAGTAATCGACCGGCCTAAATAGTTTTTGGGTGGTACCATGTCGGGAGATCTGGCGGCGATGAGTGACTTCTGGCCTACGGTGTCAGAAAAGTACAAACTGCATGATTTGGATGAGAAATGAGGAGCACTGTTTTGGCTAGTATGAACTAGGAGGCCGGGTTTTTTTTTGTTTCAAGGTCACATCATCTCTCCTCGTCAAAGCGAGTGTCCAAGCACTAAAAGATTTTCCTACCATATGAATTTTTTAACTTTTTATACGAATAACGTTGAGGTTGGATAAATGCAGCTGAAAGGTATTTTCATTCGATACCTTCAGTTTTCTACTAACTTTGTTTTATCAATTTTATCGGCCTGTCAAAGCGCATGACCCTGAGGTCAACTAGTGGACAGCTGACCCCTCCTCTCGCAGTAGTGGTTTCATACGGGGTGCTGAAGTGAACAACATGAAATCCATGGACAGAGTTCAAAGGTTCACCCTTTAAATTTCCAGTGTTTTTTTCTCGCTTTAACTCTAATTGGTTAAAATGTACTTGGGACTCATTGAAACAAAATTCAATTTGTTGTTATTGTGCTTCCTCATTAATTACGGTGTCTGTTGAAAATAGCTCCTCATTCTCGGCTAATTGAATGTTTACTTGGACAGCGCTTGAGGGCGAATGCATAAAACACCTGGCGACACTGATTATTGTCGCATGGCTCATGGTGGGCCGCACTTCACAGGCTCAACCGGGCTGGGCGTAAACAGCTTTGTGCAGAGGTTTGGAACATAATCGTTTATGTTTGTTTTGGTAAGAAAATCTCATTCGCATACACTTCATGTGGCATGGTCCGACTTCATCATCACATCTTCATCTGCTTCGGCCACGTACATAAGTTTAGATGAGTTTAAGAAGGCCGTTTGAAGTTCCGGCACTGATAATCATCACAGAGAGGTGCTCTGATAATGGGTAGAAGTATCCACAAAGTTCTTTCGTCCATTTGTCTCTCCAAAAGTCCTAAAGATTCGGTTTCACTTTAGTCGGGAACTGTGGTAGATCGTCCGAGTCTCTACGAGGCAGCATCCCGAGTGGGCGATACTAGCCAACAGTTGCTTCAATTGGTCTCTGCCAGTCATCTCTACTCCCACCGTCGTCGTAAACAACGTCTAGAGCCCATCCTTGAAGATGACAATGAAAACGATCAAGGTAGGTAGTTTTGTGTTCGGTTGAGGATATTAACAGTCATATTCCCTTCACTACCTGAGTCCCCTCTTAACCTGTCGCGGTTAAGTCACTGTTAAGGTTAGTTCTTGTTTAGTAATGCCATGGTCACCGATTTCGAGAGGGGAGAAATTTACTTGCACTCTCTCCCTCAGATAGAATTGAAGCTAATGAATGTAAAAATGGAGTTAGTGCGAATGAGAAGAGCCACGTGCCATCAGAGTGAATATCGAGTCACAGAAGGCTGAAAGTACTCGTGTAATCACTTGTCCCATCAACCTGTCAAGTGTCAATCGCTTGATTGCAGTGCTTTCTAATGATGAGCCAAGTAGTCTTATCGCTCCCAAAACATGTAGAGTTGTCTCATGTTTCTTTCTCCCATGAATCCAACCTATTTGTGCAGTCTTTCGATGCCTCTCTTCCCATATTTACACCTAATTTATCAGCAACTAGCTGCATTAAAGCTTATCATCACAAAAAACTCAGCTTTGATCCGTAAACAAAAGTTGGAAATTGCCTACGGCTTACGAATTAAATGTGGCCGAAGGTCCTACTTGTGATTTAAGTAGTATGCGTGTGTATTGTACCCCAGATTACGGCGACTACGAGTCGGACTTGGAAATTATCGCCAATGCACACGCTATGGATTGGCAATTGCGAGACGACCTACTGGCTGCTACAAAGGTATTTCTATCCCTTACTTTAGTTAACTTTGTTCCACTCCATTTGGTTTTTTATACACGTACCTCCAAAGTTGGCGTCTCTGAGTTTCTGCATGTGCGTATTCCTGCCACGACTGATGTCTCCTTAGAATCCAGAGTAGCTCCTGTTCCCTTTAATCCAACATGCCTTGATGGTGAAGCTATCACGTTTCCATTGTCCAAACAGATCTAGGTTGTCGAGGCGTAGCATCTGTCTTTCAATGGTCACACTCATGCGGTGACACACACATTCCTCTCGCCCTTGCTCCTCATTTCGTAATTCACGTACACAAAGTTTGGATTCCTCCACTACACCAAGAGTTGGTTTAAAGTCACCGTTATACACTGTCTGTCAATCCGTGACGAATAAGCCACCTAGGAAATGCAGATCTTTGATCGCCTCTTCCCCCAGAATCTTATTATCTCCGCCTATGAAGTTTCGGAGTGAATAGGATGATAACTGATTGATCCTGATTAAACCTTCAAGGTAATTTATTTACCAGGATTCAATGTGATATGTGCGCCCTTATCGTCTCTGGTTTTATTACAGGGCGATTAACCTTGACTGTCGATTTGATGGTGGCTATAAATTGTGGAGTTTACTTAAACATTAAGGCCAACGACATTAACGTCGTTACGGGAGTACTAAGTGAGGTTTTTTACCCATAAACGGGATTCACAATGCTCCTACTGCCTTTGTATCTCTTCTGCTCGACGTCTTCTGCCACTGCGTCACAGATGACGAAAGACTTCGCACTATGGACACCTGATTAGGAAATATCGTTGTGAGGAATTGTGCAGTAGTCGCACTTATTATATGATTTTGCAAGGACGGCTTTCAGTTAGACTTTGGCCAGAGGTAAATCTTGTGAACAAAATCACATTCCTGTAACCTAATCTTCCAAAGTTGTGGATCGGATCTGAAGCCAGAAAGTGGACGTTTTCCTTACGAAAATGGTATCATTAATTTTACTCCAGGAAGTGGCCAGTACAACAGCGAACCTCGTGAAGCACGCCAAATCGGCAGCCGTGGCAATAAGCCAGGAGGCGACAGTGCTGGCCCACACCGAGACCGATTCCGTTGAAATAGCCAATCAGCGTGACGATAAAGTGGCCTTTCTGAGGGACGCTCAGTCGCACCTAGTTCAAGCCGCCACCCACGCTGGCAAGACCACCAGCCGTCTGGTCACCAGTGCAAAAGTCGCTGTCTGCACCATGGAACAGCCCGCATCACAACGCCAGTTGCTTAGCTGTGTAAAACAGGTGAGCTTCAACCAACTGGACCAATCACGAGCTTAGCGATGGTGAAGAGCCGATCAGGGCTCGGTTTCCTGCCTGAGCATAATCTTGCCGTCTCCTTCCAAAAAATCATCCAAAGCGTGTGCATTAAGTAACTTGACTTCTTCCTATTTCCTCAATTCCACAGTAGTTTAGTGTGTTTGACCTTAATTAAGGAGGCAGTTTGATTGGTTAAAGATGTGATTTTGGTGGAAGTTGCTCAACCACCTGGATCCGCTTCATCTCTCATCGACGAAGTTCTTTGCCTAGGTTAGTTTCTAACACCTATATTAAGTTGGGTAACTTCATTTTACTTATGGAAGCAGTTGGATATCAAGGCCGAAGGGTCTTATGAACTGTTTTCTGCAGAACTCGGCATGATTAATGAACTATCATTCTTATTTACGAAAAAAGAACTCCAGAGGCATGAAACGTTTATTTGGCATAATTGCCCAGCCCTCTTCCTACGCAAGCATTCGAATTGGCCCCTTTTGATACCTCTAATATGATGCGTCAAAGTACATACTACTGCGTATTGACAGGTTAGTGAAATTACGCAGACAGGAAGCGAGGTAGTGTAGTAAACACTGAATAATGGCGCAGTCTTGGCCAGAGGGCTATAATGGTGCGATGACTGAACACAGCACCGGAGTTGTTGCAGTCGTTTAGATGGTTTGGAATTGAAATTACCTTCAGCGTTGTCAGCGGAGATTTGGGATTTGCTACAGCCTTCCTAGCGCTGTGCATTAGGTACGCACACTGTTTGATTTATTCTTTTTGAATATTGGGGTGATTTCTGCTTTACTGCCGTGATCTAACGCAACAATTTTTTTGTGTAGTTGATGCATTTGTGCGTATTGGGGGTGGGGAGGGGAACAAGGCGTCTTGCATTCGCACCCCCGCGTCAGTTTTGTGCCCTGTTCTACCTAATGGCATCAAATATGATCTTCTTTTTCCGTCGTTAACGGGCAATTGCGAATTTATGCGTATATTTAATCAAATCGACGCACTGCTCGTGGTTCTGCAATAAGGGAGACAAGTGGAATACCCCAAAGGTTACCATAGATTATGCCCTAGAAGTAAATAGCGTTTGTTGCATGGTTTTCTCCTTTTATGAGTTTATCCTATTAAAGGGTGGCCGTTATTCGATGGATTTTTTAATAAGAATGCTGCTTTTTGAAACAAAAACATCCTATGTGGATGTCCTAACGCTTGTTTTATCCGAATGGAGATGGTTCGGAGCATTTAAAACTAGTGTGGCGCAACTGAATGTATATTGTTATCGAGAAATTGATAAAAATCGTGAAATATTTCCTTGATTCCGCTGCCGCTTTGGGAAGAGTCATCTTTACACTTCTTTTAAATAATTTTCAATCTAATTGGATAATTACTGACTTAGGACGTTTTTGATTGGCCACAAAATATTCAGATGGGTCTG
The DNA here is from genome assembly GCF_000524195.1 of Echinococcus granulosus. Lineage (NCBI taxonomy): Eukaryota > Metazoa > Platyhelminthes > Cestoda > Cyclophyllidea > Taeniidae > Echinococcus > Echinococcus granulosus. The sequence goes on along the minus strand of NW_020170414.1, from coordinate 181,599 downwards.
TAAAATAAGGCATTCAACACCAAGATTCCAATGAATATCTATCCTTGAAAACATAAAAATATTAAAAGCGAGGACTTTGGGGTGCTCTAGCTACCTGTTTTTTCTACTAGGCATCAAATGATTTGGGCATAAAATCTCGATGAATTTAGCACCCGGTGCAGAGGTTTCATTGCTTGCCTATAGCGTTGTTTAGGAAGAAGTTGACTTTCATTTTACATTTTAATAACACGATCGTGCCAGTTAATTCTATCTTATCTACTGCGCTTCATAAACTATAAGTGGAAGACTTAAAGCCTCTTCCTTCTTTCTGATTTGAACTAAAAAGTACATGTGTTTTCAAGCCAGGCGCACATGTATCGCGCCGAGGCCTCCGTGAAGATGAAAGGGGACGTGATACTAGGATAGGACATGTATTACTATCGTACAAGAGGGCTAAGTGACTACTGACATGCTTCGGAGGTTATGCCGCCTAGCGGAAGCACACAGGCGGTGCCCTAAGTGCCCGTGAAACAAAGCTAAGAGTGAAGCAAATAACCAAAGCATTGCAATGCATTTGAGCGGATTCGTACATTACATATTTTTTATTGTTTTAATGCATCCAATGAGATATTTTGTCCTATAATGAATGGGACACCGCCTTCCCGTTATCTGATTAGTGCTTGGTTGGGGTAACTCTTATCCCATTGGTTACTTACCACCAACCTCATTGACCGATCCATAAAATTGGGAAACTGTTTTCCTTGTTAATATCCGATCTTAAAAAATAAGCTAACAACATTATACGTCAGTTCTCCAATTTATATATCAATTATTTCAGGTGGGTCAAGCCGTGGATCAGCTGTCGGATGTGGCTCGAAGAGTGGCGGAAATACCATACCTGCCTTTGGAGAATATGGAACAACGTGCCGAACAACAGAGGGCTCTAAGTAATCTTCACCATGCTGCTAACACCGTATCCAGCTCTCTGGACTCCCTAATGAACCGTCTTGTGGCCGGGTCCATTCAGGTACGATTCGAGTTTGTTGAGGGTATCTCGCCTCTGGTTTAGCTCGTCACCTGTTTTATCCTACTTTAAACGAGATTTTTTATGCATCATCAACAATTTCTTTCAACAAAGATTAAGGTATTTGCAAACTTAGTTAAAGACGCAGAAAAAAATAACTAGGGAAGGTTAATAAATCCGCAAATTAGCACTACAAGTTGGTTTTGCAGTTTAACTGTCAATCAATTATTGGCGCCAGGCCGACATGATACATTATTTTAACACAATTTGAGTTGTAAACCTTAGTTGATTTAATGGCTTCTTTAAATGGTTGGACACATGAAAGGAGTGCTCCGTCTTCTCCCACCCTCCCCCCATGGACGAACCTCGGAAACCGCGCTTTTGTTCACATATGAAAGTTTTTGGTATTGGGAGAGGGGAGAGTCATGGGGACGCTTTTTATGGCTTGGAAATAAGCTTTGTCCACGCATTTGGATTGTCTATACATTTAGGTTGTCCGAGTGGCATTTTTCTAGACTTCCATGATTCTTTCATTTGAGTCGCTTGTTTCACACAGTAAAGTAGTGATAAACCACATTATGAGGTATATGCTTCGGAATTCGGGGTGAGTTGGGCAGAAAATGGATTTAAGCGGAAAATAAGAGGGGTCAGAACAGAGTGTCTACCTATCGTGTCCTAAAATTTGCACTTCTGGTTCTCTCCGCATGGATATTGTGGGCTATAAGTTGTTGATGCCCCAATGAGGGCAACTGTTGTCTACCCCTGAACATAAGTAGATTATGTTTCAGATATCTCATCCCAATTTGTACTATCACATGGCTCGCTGAAGTTTCGTCGTCCCCACCACTTTGAACGCCCACCCTCCCTCCACAACTCTAAAGCTCAATCAGAAGTGAACGAGTTATCGAAATCCTGGAGCTCATACTCTCCTTCCTTTCTAAACCTGCTGTATTCGCTGGTGTTATCCACGGTATCCTCAAAAGAATCGACTGTTCAGTATTCACCATACCCAGAAGGCCTCGAGACAGAGCTACTGTCAGTAGGTGATGTGCACTCCACTAAATAGAAGGGACCCATCTCGGCTCCTATTGGCCCCCCTATTAGACCACTACGCCTCACAGGCGTTCTGCCGCTCCTTGCGAGACAAAACGCAGTTAGGAGCACACCCCGCCCCTGTGTTTCTTTTGCTACTGACTTGGCGTAAATAATAAAGCACTGGCCTTGGTCATCGTATGCAGCCAGTCCGGATGCGTGCTGAGTTCATTCCAGAGAAACTAGCGGTTTCGTGCACTCGGTGACAATTTACATTCTTGAGTGATAAAAGGTACTGCCATTCTTAGGCTCAACAAGATCCTGTGGTGTTGAGTCTCCTTGGTGCTGGAGAACAGCTGACGGCTGCGCTTGGCGATGGTGACGCTCTATTCCAACAGGCTTCGCGGTTGGCACAAACTGCCACTGCTTTGGTGGAGGTGCTTAAAAACTCACACGACATTCTCGGCGCTGCTGACATCTCCAAATCGGAGGTCAATCTTCGTGCCAATCTGCTCAGCCAGGCTATCACCGATCTTCTTGAATCACTGAAGGTAACCCCGAGATTGCATATTCTTGTCTGCATTCTCCGTCCACGCCCTAAATGGAGACCTTTCAGGATAAGAACGAATATGGTCGGGGAGGAGGGGAGGTCATGAGGTTATCACAGGCACTAAAACTTTTCTGACAGTCCCGCTACTGTCAGAAATGTCAGTCTTCCGTTGAATTGGTGTCTGAATACCTTTTTCAGGCCAGAACCATTCCTTTGGGTTTCATTAGCTAAACACTTTTGACTTGTGGCAAAGGATTTGCACCGAATGATGGATTTCATGTGTCTACATTTTTTACGCAACGGTTTTGAATTAACTCAGTCTGGCTTTGCAATGACACCTGGACACCTCTGATATCATCAAATCGCTGATGATACCGCTCTCTTTTCGACATAGAGCAGACGCTTTCCTATCGGACGTGATGTACCAAACGGCATTTATGGGTAATTTAGAGCATCTTTCCATGCAGTGGCTATTCGATAAAATGAGTGCGCTTCTATGAGGCATCAGGTAGTGTTAGCCTTCTTGGTACGCCCCTGACTCTATTAATTGGGGTAATATTTTAAAGTGTGACTATACGAATTACTGGAGGCTAGACAAAACAAAGAACTGACCAGTACCACTGTCCTCCTCAAGTTGTTCGTCAGAAGATAATAGAATCTACAAGTCTCGAAATATTTTTAAAATCGAGGCATAGAATTCCCTTCCAATAGCTTGCAAGCCGATTTGCGGGAGATCGGCAAAGACTGTCGAGTCAATTATCTAGAAGTTTGGGATCTTAAACCACGTGGTCCAACCGACTTATCCATTCACTATAATAGGGCGGTTTTACTTCCACTTCTCATGTGCAGTAGCAGTGTGCTGCTAATTGCCAACTCAAGGTTTGTATTACTCACCTCTGACATTTTCTAGTCTCTCGAATCCGGCAACAAGCAATCGCTTCCGCACCAACAGGAGACCATCGCTACGGCCAATCGGTTGATTGAGCAGACGAACAAACTCGCCGCACCAATCATTCGTGCCCGTCTGACCACTGGCCTTGAGTTTGCAACACGTCTCACCGCCTCAAATGCCAGCCAATTGGCTGCCATAATGGAGGAGGCTGCGCGTCATACTCGAAGCAGCCAATACCGAGTGAGTTTGGTGGACCAATAGAATTGCGAGATTTATTTAGTAGCTATTTGCAAGGCCTACCTTAGATGAATCACTACTGGCTTTTTTTTCCATAGCCGCTTCGAATTCTCATCCTTCCTCACTAATTCGTTTGCTTGCCTAGAAAGTTGCGAAACTAGTAGCTTAGATGTGGTGTTAGCAGGCTCCGTACCATTGGCATGGAGTCTGAAATGTGAGAGATTGGAAAGCAGACAATTTAACCAAAGATCCCTCTGCTTCACAATTTCGGAGATGGATCCCTTTTGTTTTAGCTATTACAAGAATTAGACCAACTTTCGGCTGAGGTGATTCCACAAGCGAATTTGACCTGTGATAGCGCACGCGCTCACCCTCACGATCCTGGTGCCCAAAACAGCCTCCTGGAAGCCTCTAAGGACCTCATGGATGTACGTCTTTTGTGACACTTGATGCTGTTCAACAGGCCTGTGCGGGTATACTAATTAATGTTAGGTACCGTGTTCAGAAGGTGTGTGTAAATGTTGCTTCGCTGTGAAGTTATCCGAAAAAACTAGCTTGTTGTTGTTGTTTTTATGCTAGTCTCCTTAGCCGGCTGTCGCAAAATCTGATTAAATTCTGTTTATCAAGTGGGTTGCCAAATGTGCCTTGCCGACTGGAAAATTCAAAATTTATCTGAGTGGTGAATACAGTGGACTTAATTTCAGTTCCCCAATGATTTTAAAAGAATATTGTTGACTCATAAATACTCTTTGTAAATCGCTTCAACTTGCCTCTCCTCGCACTCATTTAAACTGCTGATACCTGCTATGAGTGTCCACTTTTTAAAAGGCAAAACTTCATTTTTCGGCCGGGATCCTAGGTGCTCCGGAATCCGGACAGTCGATATAGACGTACCGACTGTCTGCGCATCACTTTTTTCTCAGAAGTGAGAATTTTTATTCTCTTTTTTTTACCCGTTTAGTGCACTTACTTATATGTCGCTCTTTCTATTGGCTCGGTTTTAGTTGTCACGATATGTACCGTAAGTCCTAACAGGCTATGGGTACCAGGAATGAACTTTACCGAGATTTACGACTCCATTAAATGACATTAACATTTAAATCGTTTAGATTTCACGGGGTGCTGTGGAGTCTAATGCGGCTCAAGGGAAATGGCTTAAAATTACCCTATTTTAAGGAATCTGGGAAGCTTATAATCATAAGTCACAATGGACCGTGTTTCAAGACGATGTTTAACGGTGTACTTAGGCTATCGGACCTTTGATTCAGAATTGAAGTCAATTTTCCTTGCAACTGTTCAGTAAAGTCGTAGATCCATTCGGCTGTACTCCCAAGTTTTTTCCTGCACTCGAACATTTACGATTGTCTGAATAACTTCGACATTGCTGGTTCCGATAGCACGATGGTTTCAGGAGGGCTGCTACTGAAGGAGACATCCGGAGTCACTGGTCAGAGGGTTTTCGTTGTGCGAGCTATAGCCCAATCTATTTTGGGTGTCTACACAGTACGCTACAAGTCTCAAGACTGTAGTGAAGAGGATTCAATATCCACATTCACCTTTTTAACTCTTTTTCTTCTGTGCCATGTCAACTAGTTCCAGGTTTCAGCCTCCAATCCTCGTGATTGTAGCCGTGACATTTGTCACGTTTCTGCATCATTTTTGAAGTTGGAAATGCGTGTGGTCCTACTGTAATCTGTTAATTTTTTGTAATTTTAGTGTCTGAAAGACTTTATCGGTACCGTGGATATGTTTGCACCCACGGTCACTGACGCAGGGATTCAAGTGGCTTTGACAAATGCTGCGAGAAACACAGAGGCTTGTTTGGTTGACCTGCGCCAGTGTTGTGCCACCGCAAGTCCCTTGCTACAGTCGCCTCTGCCCACTCTGACTGATCTTGAGAAGACGCCGAACACTGCCGATTCAGCGCACTGCACTCCTCAGACGCCTGCAGTGGTGAAGCGCCAGGCCTGGCCATCCATTTCCTCACGACTGGCGCGTATGCAGACGGAGCTAGACTCCAACTCGGATCATAGCCTGCCTGGGCAAACGGTTTGTCTTCTTCAGATGCTCAATTTCCTGCTTGAATTTATAGTTTATTCAAGCGGTCATCCCTTTATTACAGATGGATTCGGTATGTGGTAACTTGTTAGCTGCGATAAACAAGTTCAAGGCCGCTCCAGATTCAGAAAGAGATTCAAGTCTTCCAGATCTTCTGGCTAAAGAGGCGGAAACGATCGCTAGTGGTTCAACTTTTGTTGGAGTGGGTCCTGATAGACTGCCTCCTGTCACAGCTAAGCTGCTCAACTCCCTCGAATCTGTTATCAGTGGTATTCGTGGTTTGGCGGGCTTTTTGAGTTCTATCAAGGACTTAACTTCCGTTGATCCAGGTATGCCTTTCAGAAGGGTTTGCAGTCATTTGGGTTGGCTTACTCGTGATTTTTACACCTAGAGCTGCATTTTTTGGGGTCTTTGTAGAGTTGGAAAAAGTTTTGATATCCTCATGGAATTTACTGCCTGAGTCCCAGAGGAGTCAAGCAGGCAGACGTTTTGTGCATTCACCCAGTCAGGAGTTTTCAGCCCAGCTGGCGGCAGATGGTCTACGAGCCGCCCTTCTGGATAAAGGTCTCCAGTGTATTGAAAAAGCACACGCCAGCCTCCTTTGGGCGGTTCACGAAGACGAGAGTTATGATACTGCCAAACAGGCCGTTGTAGTCTATGCCTCCGAGGTGACTGCTTTGAAATTTTCGAGTTCATACATTCTTCCCATTTAAAAGGCATTTTTTGGGAAAGAAATGACTTTGATAATATGAGGATCCAACGCTTTAAACTGATTTATGTATTTCCCGTTCCAGCTGCAATCAGCCATCGACGAGGTTCGGCACTATGTACCGGGCGCCCAATCCGCGTCAAAGCTAGGCGCCCTGGTTGCCGCGTTGCCCAAGACGGTTCCACAAATCAACGGCCAGATCGCGCATACACCCGCTCCTGTAGTTCAAAAAACTGCCGATCCAAGCATACTTCTAAGGGCGCTCAGAGAACTCGCTGAGGTTTGTTTATGCCTGTGTGACTTCTTGCCTAGAAGTAAGGCCTCCCGTGAAATAAAAATTGCCGCCGCACACGCAAAAATGCAGCTTTTGTTAAGACCTAACCCATGTGACGTCTCTTTTTTCAAGATGTTAATTTTTCCACGGGCTTTGTCCGTTTAAAGATCGGGAGTTGGCTTCCAGTTTTACTATTTCAGTTGATTTGACTCGCCAAAACAGACGGCGGATTAATTCGCACTCGTTGCCTGGTAGAAATGGTGGAAAGAGGTATCTTTTTTCTCTGGGAGCTGGTCCATTCTGTATTTACGGGGGTGCATTTCTTGGAAAAAAGTGGTCGATCTTAAAATAGATCTGTTGGAGGGACACCGAAACACCCTCTCACTGCAGTGTAGTCTATTGTCTATATATATCTGCGTGTTCCTGTGTTATCTACGGTTGCTATTCAGTAAAAATATTCTTTTTGATGACATTTGCATCCCTAGTTGAATCGGGGCCTGGGCTTATCCGTGCTAAGGTTGAAAGGCGCTAGTAGACCACCAGACATCTAGCTACATAGCCCTAAAAGTAATTGCCTACTGAGTAATCCCCGCTGATCCCGGATCTTAGTCGCACCTTAAGGCCTCAATGACTGCCAGGGCGGCAGTTTTGACAGTGGGATGCCTCATAGAGTAGTCAGTCCCTAAGTCACCAAGCATAGACGAAGGGCTGGAAGGCTGAATACAAAGTTAACACAGATCTAATTCTTCTGCTGTCTTGCGATGTCTGCGGAGTATGTGTCTGTTCAGTAGAGTTCGGTGCTATCGAAGGCTGCGAATTGGTTCTCTTCTAAGTTAATGCAGATTTCCGCGTTTATTACATAAAAAACAACCTGGAGTTCAAAAATCGGCCATGTTTACCGGTTCATTGTGCCGGTGTTTTACTACTGCAGGCCAGCGAGGAGGTGGGTCGAGTGGCCTGCGAGCAGACGTCTAGACGTCGTGCTGACGAATCTGCCCCCTCCTCCACTTGTTCCTTGGCTATGGCAGCAGATCGTCTGGCTAACGCGCTCTATGACGTCTTGGACGTCTTTAACCGCGGCAGTCGCCCTGGTAGTCCCAATGAGGAGGTTTTGGCAGATCTCCAACGTCTGGCCAAGCCTCTGGCGACCGAACTGGAACGGGCACTGGCCTCAGAGGGCGTTGTTCAAACACCTGTCAACGTCATGTTTGTGTCAAAAGCCTCTTTGTAAGTTAGTGTGCTTAATTTGAAGGATATTTCGAAATTTACTCTAGGAAACCTATTTTTTGTGTAAACTAGGGATTTCGTAACCGTTTCTGACACCTATCAATGTCACATTTGTATCCAAGACTTGGCTTCAAGCCCTAACCTCGTGCCGAGGAAATCCCCATGTCTAAAATTTTCCATAGTTTTTCATGTTGGACTGGTTTTCATGCATCTCACTGTCATACATGTGCCAAAAGCCTCTCCATTATTACCCTCTGCTCTCGATGCAGTTTACAAGATGAAACCTGATAAAACTGTTGGGTAAAATTTATGCATGTTTTACGTCAATTGCTTTTTTTGGCGGGGGCTCGAGTTACTCCTCCATTTAGACTAGTACGTTTCGCCATTTTGACATTGTGAAATTTGCCCTAACCCTCATACAAGGTACCAGTGATAGACATTATCCCCTGTAAATCCCCGTTTTGAAGGAAACATATTTTGTTTGTAAGAAGAGGGCACTCATAAATTTTGTCGTGGTGTGCGATTTTATTCATGTTGCATTAATCCCTCAGGAAGAGAATTTCACTTGGCGTCTTTGTGTGTTTTCCCACCACTTTTGCCCAAAAGGTTACTCCTTTTCCCGACACCGAATTTTCCCTACGTCTCACATTTGTTTATTTTCTCCACAACATTAGGTCGGTTTAGTACTGATGGCCGGTGTTTTGCTGTGATCTTTGTTGGTGGTGATGGAGGTCAGGTGGTCATTTCTAGCTTTTAACGCGTTTGGGAACCGCCAACTTCAAAACTCATGGAATTAGGCAAATGCCATACCCTTTCATCATTGGGGTTAGTTTTGTGTTCTCCGAGTCGGAGTTGTGATTATCGTGTTCTGTGCTTTCCTCAAGGTCGCTCCGTAATTGGGCGATCGGTGTGACAAAGGCCACCCAAGAGCAATTGGCCAAAGATGCTTCACCACAGAGCGACTCCACGAAGTCAGCAGATCAAACTATGGAAAGCATCAGAGGTCAATTTGACTCCGCTTTGGCTAGACTTCAGCCACCCCCGGGCGCGGGAAACGATTCTCTCCCTCTCATCAGCTACCCCGTTGCAAAACTCACCTACCCTGAATGCATCGACGAATTGGACGATTTATCTCAGGTAGTATAAGTAATAGGAAGTCGTGCCATCTTTCACTTGCGTAAATCATTCAAATAATTCTCCATTAATCGTGGGATGTTTCAGACCCTTAGCAATCAAATGGATGGCTTGGAAGAGTCTGCCAAGTCGCGTAATGCCAATGCCTTCTGTGAAGCTGCTCAAGGTGTGGCGGACGCCGTAATGGGAATGCTTCAAGTGGCCACACAGTCAGCATATCTGGTAGGTGCTGGCCAGCCCTGCAACGAGCCTGGTAGAGCACCACGATTGACCGAATCTGAGGCGAGGCAAGTTGTAGAGGACTCTGAGTGCCTTCAACGCGGCATTGATGTTATCACACGTGAGGCTCTCACCTTCGTAACTAATCAGCAACGCGCGAGTCACGTGAGTAGCGCGATTAAGTCCTTGAGCAAAATCCTGGATACGTCTGTTTAGATATAATGTACTAGTTTTACCTCTAAACTTTTGTCAACATTTAGTTGGCCCCAACAGTCAACGAGATCACTCGAGCATCAAGCAATATGTGCCAACTAACTCGTCAATGTATTGCCGAGAGTATCAACTCCTCGGAGAAGAAGATGCTCGCTGAGGTGCGTTGCCATCATTCCTAAACCAGATTTATCTAGTTCTACAGTAAATAATTTACCAACTGTTTCTCCCTTCAGAATGCCAAAGACGTTGCCCAGACGACAACGCATCTAGTGAAGTCCTTAAGCACCGACAATTCAGACTCGCCCTCTACTGGGGCTCAAGTAGTCCAAATCGCCACGGGACTAAATGGTTCTATCGCGAGATTGGCTAGCTCCCTTTTGGAGGATGTTGGTGATATACCTGTTCAAGTCCTGCCTGAAGCGGCTAAAGTAAGTTACTGACACTGAGTCACTTGAGTCATTACACACTTGTTCATTCCTTTGCTTATTTTAGCAACAAGCTCCAATTCTACTCCATGGTCGGAAGGTCGTAGAAAAGGCGAGTGACTTGACCGAAACTGCAGGAAACCTTTTAAAGGCCACTGCATCTGACGAAACCTACAGAAGGCACCGTGAAGATGTAGAAAGCGCTGCACAGGACCTCCGTTTTTGTATTTGGTGGGTGAATACACCTTTGCGCCTGCCAATAAATCGCTGCTGATCCAATTTAAGTAAAAAAACTTTCCTAGTGATTCGCGACCGGGTTGGAAGGCGTTAGAGAAGCTGAAATCTACGGCTAGGGAGTCGTTGCATCGACTGGATCACGCGGGTTTGCAGCAGTACAGTCAGGCGGATGCGTCCAATCTGGAGGCCACGACCCCACTGCTCAACTCTAGCCTACGTCAAGTGACCGCTCTGAGTGGGAAATTGGCCGGCGATTGGAGGCACTCGAGGTGGGAATTGCTCAGCCAGGATGCTCATCTTATTTCTTCCTACCTTCCCAATGTGGCGAACGTACGTTTATTACGCTTTTTATTTAAAAAAATTAAGGAAATTGTTTTTGAATGTAGCCTGTTTCAATAAAACTCTCTGTGCGGCATCCAAGTCTTCTACTTTCTTTGCCTTTTTAGGTGTGCATATCCGCCTGTGGAATGCTCAAACGAAGTTCCGATCAAGCTGCCCTTCAAAGCTACCTTCGTACTGTTTTGGAAACCACTGATGCTCTTGCAACACGTATACTTACCCAAATGGACAATCACGTATGTTTCATTATTACTAATGTTTTTACCCCACTGGCTTTAGTTCGGTGGACCACCGGATCCCGATCCCTCTCCCATATCTGCAAGTGCTGATCAACTACGTCTAGCATGTCGTGAATTACTAATCTGTATTGAAGATCTTACGGCGCGTCAGGGTAATTTGAATTCACAAATTGCTAGCATTCAGGGAGCTTGTAAAAAGGTACATCAAGTTCGCCCATTTTGAAATAACCTGTGTCTTGATCACCTTCTAAGCAGGTTGTATGTTTTGTCAATTTAGTTGGAGAGCAATGCCAGTCCGCCACACATCCCCCAGCAGATCAGTTTAGTTGCACTGCAAACACGACTGGCAAGTCAAGCTCAGATGCTGGTGCAGGCCGGTGGACGTCTTTCAGAGGCCTCAAAGACCGCGGGATCGGGCGCGGAGGAGGCAGCTGCTAGCCAACTGGTACAGCAGTTCTCAAAGACTGTAGAAACCACGCAGCAGCTGAGTTCCCTCCTTACTAGTCATCCCAGCATGCCCGGCTCCCCTGATACCACTTCCAGGCTGGCTGATCGACTTAGGATGGTTGTACAGGTGGGTGATTTCTGGTTCAAAGCTAGCACTATTTGATGACGAATCGTGTAGGATTTCATGAGTACCATTCGTCAGGTACAGTAAGGCGAGTTGTCCACATCAAACCTATTTGAAGACGCCTTTTTCGCAACCCCTCCTCTCCAGGGCATTGGCACAAGTTGCGTGGAGGTGGTAGAGAACTCCCGCCATCCCGAGTCCCTGCGTTCTCTCACTACTCGTGTATCAAGTCTAGTCGCGGTGCTACGTGAGTCCGCTCACGGCGTACACGCCTGCGTGAACGCAGCCGAGGGTATTGCCCGCAAAGTGGCGGACTTTGACTCGGCCATCTACTTTGCCCGCGCCAATTCCCTCGTCAATCGAAGTTGCGGCATTGGTGCAGGACAGTTCGCTGAGCGTGGCAGTCCCACAGCCATTGCTAACGACATCCAGGCCTCACAGGAGGAGATTATGCATTTACTTAAGGGCATTGTGGAGGAGACAAATGCCTTGGTGGGTTCTGAGACGGAATTAGTTTACCTCTTAGTTATTAGCAAATTTGATTTTCATGTCTCGTTAATCTTTCAGTCGCGCAACACTTCTGGCGACCAGGATAAGCTGGCAGTTTCAGCTCAGAACTGTCTCCTCTATGTAAACAACCTCCACACGAGAACACTTCATCTTCTCTCGCATCCTGATCTTGACACAATCTCCCCAGCCAGTGAAGAGGCGCGTACAGAGGCACGGGTCAGTCTCCTCTCCATGGCTCGCGCTGTCTCCGCCAGTCTAATTGATCTACTGACGCACAGTCGTAATCTCGTCACCGCAGAGAAGGCCAATCTCCCCGTTGTGGAGGCTCAACTAAATTCCACCGCTGCTGATGTGAGTCTCTGACAAATAGTAACAAAAAGTTAATTCCATGGCAGCAAAAACGCGGGCCAATAAACTTTTCTTCACCATCGAGGTCGTTTCACGAGTAGGCGAGCTGCGCTCCTCGCTGAGAAGCTTCTCTGAGGTCTTCGTTCCACCGCGTCCCGTGTCCAACGTACCAAAACTGACTCCCATCACAAAGTCACCTAGAACGTCGTCGATGGTCCCAACGCCGGAGGATAGCGCCACTGCTTCTGTTCGCACCGGTCTGCAATCAGTCCTGGCTACGGTTCATCAGCTTGCTACACGGCTAAATGGCTGGTCACCGGAGACAGGCACTTTTAGTGATGGAGGTAGGGTTTTACACTGAATCTGAGTGGATGGTGTGCTTTTTCAGTTGCTGGATTGAGTTACCAGAACTCCTGAGTTGATCAACGTCATTATCACCAATCTATATTGCGTAAGGAAAACGTTAATTTTCCCAAAGTCATTTGAGGTTTCACACTTCTAAGTTTTCGTAATTTCATCCCAGACACCATCGAGTTCGAACGCGAGGTAGCTGCGAACGACGTCACTACACCACGCCAGATCCAGGAGGCTGCTTTGGGCATCACTCAGGCCGCGCTGAAAGCAAACAGCGCCACAGCTGCAGGTCGCAAATTGGCGGACATCAGCGTGGCCGGTGAGGTAATCCACAAGGCCGCCAACGACCTTGTTCGACGATTACGGTGCGGCACGTGTGCTGTCGTGCTTGCTACTCGCAAGACTTCCACCACTGATGGCTCAGAATTTAATGCGGAGAAGACCAGCTGTGCTCAAGCTTGTAGCCGCGCCATTGAAGGTGGTAAATCCACTTTGCAGGAGTTGGGCGTCATGGTGGAGAATATGATCAAGGTGGGGAGGATTTGAGCGCATGTTTATGCATACGTGAATTCGTTTTTAATGATGATTCCTTTGAACCTAGTCCTTGGACGACCCGGGTTCAGGACAGCCTCCGGCAATGCAAGTGACCCTGGCTATGCGACGGCTTCGTGAGACTGTCTATGAGATTGTCGAAGGTGTGAAACAAATGCCTGGAGGTAGAGGTACCTCTAGCGAATCTGGTACGCTTACTCTCCAATTGGCTTAGAGTTTTTTGATTTGATTGGGTGGTTTGTCAAAGAAAAAAATGTATTGGAGGTCTCAACTCACTCATCATTCATTGTTTATTGACTACAATTTATCACCCTCCATCTAGATACCCCCTCTGCAGTATTTCGCCAGCGAGAGACAACAGAAATCCCCAGACCCATTTCGCAGCATAAGCAACCGCTGAAACAACCTGTTCTAACCACTCAATCCTTCTCGAAGCGTTCTGAATTGGCGCTCAGTATCAAGGAGGCGGCTAACATCGCCACCGACGTCGGTGACGCTGCAGGCACCGAGGAGTTGCGAGGATTTACCTCTGAGATTGAGCAGTCCATGGAAAAACTTACTCAGCTGCAGTCCAAAGCCGCGGTGAGTTCAGTCGCTTTGCTATTGGTTGACTTTTCTGATCTCATTTCTTATTGGTTGGGGGAGGTGAACCCAATGCTGGTGCTGGTGAGAGAGATTTAAGCAGTATTTTCAAATGAATGGTTGTTTTGATTGACTAGTAAAAGCCATAGTCTGGTTGTTTTTCTTTCAGGCCTTTATATATTTCATTTAATGTTTTAATTTCTGATCCAAGACAACAAATTTGGACATGGAGCTTGAAGATCTAGAATCTAATATTTGAGTTCTGCTAAAATCCACAAATACGACTAATATTTTGTTTTCTAAATAGTGGAGTAGTTAGTAGGATCAAATGAAATTTTCTCAAGGCAGGTCGGAATTTTGAAATTTCAACATCAGTTGGTCATCTCATCAAAACTAAACCTTTTTTGCACCCATTCTAAATTTCTACTTAAAAGGTGAATGTGTATGACATTTTTGCTTACCTAGATCATCTTTTAATTCGCTTAAGTTCTTTAGCGAAACATAATTCACATCATACTTTTCCTCTTTTTGAGACAGAAAATTCGCTTATAATTTACTCGCCCCAATGCTCTGAAGGAGATTTCATGTGGTTACTGACGTATATTTTCGTCAACTTTCCTATAATTTTACATTTTTCTCGGGCACAGGTTGTTTTAATGCCCTCACCGGCACAGGGTTGACATTAGCGTTAACCTCACGCTTTGGTGTGCAAGTGCTACTGAAACAAATATAAGTAGGTGAATGAGCTCTAATCTTTTTATTTGCAGCCCGAATCCCCATACCTCCTACTTTAATGAGCCCACCCATTAACTCCATCTCTCTCCCCCTCATACATCATTATGTCAGCATGATAATGAAGCCACAGTAACAGCTCTATTTACTGTAAAAGCCTAGACAATATACATGTTCACATCTTACTGTTTACTGCAGCCTCCAGTGGTCCATTTGTAGAGTGGGCAAGGGTATGCTAGCTACTAACTTCTCTTCAACGTGGCATGGGAATGCTCTTGCCTGCTTATTGTCTATTCATAGCCACTCATTGTTCCGAAGGCGTTGAGGTGTCTCTCTAATCGTGCATAACTTTTTTTGTCATGCAGGAGCCGGTTGTTCCTGTGGTAAGTGTGACAGAGTAATCGCTGCAGCATGAACACTCAATTTTTTGTGCGTTGTTTGAGTGAAGTGCGTTGCGTCTAACCCCTTTCCATTTTTGGGTATTAATCATTCCATTGTCATTGTACCACTCCCCGCCCACACCGTTTTGCGTAGCTTAGATTGTCCGTGTCTTAGATGCAACCAGTCGCACCTCTCAGCTACCGATGGCACCAGTATTGTTTAAAGCGACTTTCTTGACTCATAAAATACCCGATAATGATACATTGTTAGGGTACTAAATCGTAGGATTGAGGGCTGTTGCGATGGCGAGCATCAGTGCGATGCCACAGACGCCTATTTTCACTTGGTGTATGAGACAGATATCAGTGTTTCCTAAGTAGCTCCTTTTCATTAACCTTTTGTAGGTTTTTCCTCCACTTTGGTGCCATAGATAAATTAGTGAACGTCATCTCATCTTCTCCTGACATCTGAGGCGGTATGAGCACCTTTCGCGTTTCAAGTCTGTCAAATTAACATTTCACTTATGAATCGACTGTGACATCCAATTTTCTAACCTCTGTATGCATGGACATGCAAAAAAAGGGGTAGAAGCATTTTTTTTCTTTCAGGCTGGCTCAACAGCAGTCGGTAAAATTGCCTCATTTCACGAATTCCTTTAGCCATTCGTTACAACCTCCCGAGGGGTGCTTTGCAGACTCACATGTCCTCATGCCTTCTCACCGTTGGGTGTGTAGTAGCCTTTCTAGCGAAATGGTAAGTGCCAATGATTTTTCTTCAGAAACAGTCTCCCGGTAGTCCCAAACTTCCGACTGAGGATGATGAGAATGACGGTCTGGAGGGCCTGGACGCCATCCTCGCGACGTGCAAGCGTTTAGCTCAGGGGACAGCCAGTCTCATGCACTGGGCCACCGCGGCACAACGCGAACTCGTCAAACAGGGTCGTTTGAAACCGGTTAGTGAGAATGTGGACGAGAGTGAGGCGGAATCGCAGTGGACCTGCGGACTTGTTTCTGCTGTGAGTTTAACGGTTTTTGTTCTCCTGCTTTCGAATTCAGTAAGTCGGGAATGATGCACAATAGAAGATTCGCAAATATGGCTAAAATGTGTGGGCTATCTCTCCTTTCCCTTTCTTTTTTCTCCAGTCACTCATGCTGCATTTCTTCTTGCTCCGTGAATCACCTTTTTTTCCATTGGCCTTCACCCTCCAGGCGAGATACGTTTCTGCAGCCACTGTCCATCTGGTCGAGGCCGCGGAGACGTTGGTAGCAGTGCATACCAATGACGCGTCAGCAGACAGTGCGAGACCGCGTTTTGCACCCGAGGACCTCGTTTCCGCAGCCCGCACTGTGGTCTCCAACACCGGTCAGTTGATCTTCGCGTGTCTTGCCAAAGCGGACGCCAACTCCGCCTCGATGCGCGGCCTCAACGCAACAGCCTCCGCGGTTCGACGCCACGCCGAACGCCTGATTGAACTGACGGAGTTGGAGAAGGCCAAAAATAGACCTGATGAACCCCTAGAGCCTTCCGGTCCTAGGAAGGCTACTGTGGAGGCTATGAGAGAGGTGCGTGAGAAGTTTTCTT
Organism: Echinococcus granulosus; assembly: GCF_000524195.1. Classification (NCBI taxonomy): domain Eukaryota; kingdom Metazoa; phylum Platyhelminthes; class Cestoda; order Cyclophyllidea; family Taeniidae; genus Echinococcus; species Echinococcus granulosus. The sequence continues at coordinate 165,200 of NW_020170414.1, read as the reverse complement.
TGCCGACTTTTTTGCCCACATGTGAGATTGGCTACGTTTCAAGGGGCCGAGTGACAATAGGTCGACCAGATCTAGGTAGGTTCCAGAGGATCCAGTGCTAAAGAATGGCTTCATAGGGTACAGCTCACACGGCTGTTGAAATAGAAATCGTCCACCTACGGCGAACATTCACTTAGTCTTCCAAATGATTTGGTTGAGATCTCCGATCTAATTGCGTCGAGGTATTTGTTTACTCTTCAAGTGGAAAATTATAGGCGTGCTTACCTCTTTGTTGACGGAGCACTTCGTCATTTAGTGCGACAAAGCAAATTATAGGCTCCTAGCGGAGACGAGCTTGAAGCACTTTTTCAGAATTTGTATGAGCATTTGTGGAGTCTAACTGTAAATTGTGATAAAGGAATTTAAAAATTGCATCCGTTTATATTAGGAGCTTCTTGTAAGGGTTGCCAAATGGGCTTTAAGTGGAGGATAAAAACCCCACTTTTACTACTTTAGTGTCAATTTTTGTCTGTGTTTCGATTATATTTTTTCGGTAAACCATGCGATTTTATTTCCAGAATATTAATTAAAAAGAAAAGTAGTTTATGACATCTGGGCGGAGGGGGGAGGGGTCTCTGAAACCACAAAATTGGCTCACGCCTTGGCACCGGAAAAAGCAGACAACCTGGCATAAATACGCCCTAGTCGTATTTATGTCGTTTGAGGGTACCTAGGACCACAAACTCAACACATTTCGTGGCATCAGACAACATTGCCGATCTGTTATGGAGGTGAGTTAATCACTCAGTAAATGGTAGGAGGTGGTGATACGGAACTGCTAATGGGGCCATTAATGCAAGGACATTGTTAGCAAATGTTTAATGGCTTGCGGCTTTTGCTCAAACGCTTTTTAATTACGGGAGAAATGAATTTTAACTGCACTTTTAAAAGGCATGGCAGACAATGGAGGCAGTTGACTCGTGATCCTCTATGCATTTGTCGTAGCCGTATGGTTTCACATTTGCAGGTTCGATTGTTAAGTATTTATTCTTTAAACAGTATCTCACTAATAAAGAGGCGGTATGTAAAAACCAGGAAAGGACTAAACTATTCATTTGATTAATCACAAATTGGGAAATATCCCATTCTCTATATCACACCTTGATTAGCCAATGAGGAGTGTCCAAGTAGATGACCTTGAGCGACAATGCCTTCCCTAATCGTCATTTCCAAAAATTTAAAAGAAAATCATAAAATGCTGTGATTAGACAAACAATTCATAATGGTGGGTATTTCGCATCATTTTTTCCCCACCAAAACCAAGTATCTTCGCGTAGACACGTCCATGGTCCACGTCGGAAAAACTGTCAGGTCTATCCCTTCAGGTCTTAGATTGTTATTCTTCGTTTTTTTTTGCTGGTTTTAGGTGATAGAGACAAAGGCGAGCATAGCTTCCAAGATGGCAGAGTTGGAGCGTCTGCAGAATCGGCTGAAGGCGATAAATCAAGAGAGCTACCGTCACAAAGACCACGATGAAAACGAATTCTAATGCGAAGACATTATTCTCTCCTCCTTCCGCCCTTTTTGGTTCCCTTCTGCCTACTTCGATGTTCCACTGACTTCGTACTCCACGCGCCTGTATTCTTTGTCTTGCTACTTCTTACACTTGAATCAAGAGTAACACTTGCGATTTGAATGGTCTTCTGTACTTCCTTCCAATTTGGCTTCTGTGTCGTCTCATTTGGTCTCCATCGTTGGCGTTGGAAAGGGCAGTCCAAATAATCTCGTTTGAGGATACTGATATCCTGAAGTTGTTTCTTTACAAGAGACTGTCCTACGCTCTTATTCAGAGTGGGATGTTCAAGCCACCCTGTCAGATAAACGAATGAATGTCCACTGGGGTACTATCCGGATGCTTGACCTGGATTTGTAGTTAAGCAAGCGTGGGATACCATCCATGTTGATAGTTCAAGAGCTAAGTCGCTATCGCTAAGGCAGCGATCATTCTTATCTAGGTGGATGTCTGGATGACGTTTGAAGAATGATTAAGGAAGCAGCACGGGAATGGTGGGGCGTGACATTATTAAGGGTCTCCCTCCTGACGCAATGTACTACTTTAACATTTGATTTAGTTGTATGCTGAACTGCGTGGTCACTTAACCCTCCACAGGTTGTACTTCCGCGCTGTAGCATTGTTTAGCTAATTAGCTATAGTGCTGGCAATTCACATTCTTTCGCACTGCCTTGGCTTATTACGGCTTCAACTAGGACACGAGAAGTTGCAGTGGTGGGTGCAACGAACAAATTCGATTTACTGGGACATCCATCCTAATTTCGACGGCTGAACGTAAGACTTTGATGTGACAGATGCAGTGGTACAGTCGCAGTGGGGAAAATCCGTGAAGACTTCCCTCAGTAGGGTCTATGGAAATCCCGTGTTCTGCAAGAATGCTATTAGCAGCTGAAGCGAAACCATTTGAAAAAGGCCATCGTAAAGCTGTTAACGAGACCTACCTGTAGATGGTAGCTACGTCGACAAGGGATAGCACCGTCGTGTCTTCACTGGCTAAGTGGAATCCAGATAGGAAACTGGGCGGCTGTGAGGAGAGAACAAAGTGTCAGGCGGGGAAATATGAACAATATATGGCCTGTGAAACTGCTTTAAATCTTGTCTCTGCTTAGGGACCATTTTCCTTACAACTATCGATTGGCGTAAAAGATGTTTTCGTTGAAGAGCCACTGCTGCTTCTATGCAGTGTGAAGTAATGTAGGGTGGAACCTCAGATGTTCTGGAATTGTCGAGATGCATCAGTGACTTGTAGATCAAGTGCAAGACAATTCCGTGGCTAGTGGCTCGGATTTTTATGAGTGGATTATGAAGCACCGACTGCGCTGTGATGGCCGATGCGGAGAATTGACCCAGGGGAGCGTCGGAGACGACACTCAGGAGGGAGACTATGCCGTGTTCGGCTTTGTTTAATTGCATAGTCAATTTAGCCCCTCTCTAGGATGCTCTTCTGCTCTGTAGTATGGTCTTTGGGCCATGCCAGTAGCCTTCCAATCTTTCTGGATGTTGGCAATAGGCATCCTTCCACACTACTCTGGCTTATTACGGGCTTGAGCGAAACCTCTTTCAAATATTCAAGCGGGTTGAATGTGGCCAAATAGCATAGGCTCTGAATGAATCAGGGTACATTAAAAACCACGAAACAATGTGCCAGCTTTTATTTCTGAAGCATCGAGATCCATTAGATTGGAAATGAACAAACGATTTAAGCGTTTTGAAGCAACCAATGTAGAAAGTGACTAGTCCTTACTAATGTGGACAGGGCTTTGATGGTCTACACAAATGAACAAACAGATCTGTCTAGAAGCCCCTTCCACTAATCTAGATACATAAATTTGCGGTGTTCGTAAACATCCATGTTTTAAAGGATGTATTCACGTGGCGCTGTTTACGCTAGGGGCGGGTGGTTTCCACTTTCATGCAACTGAGATCATTTCGGGACGCAGACCACACCGTGTCTGTGTAAATTTCGCATTCTAGCGGCTAATTTTAATCAGGTAAAAACAAAAACAACACCGTACGTAGGTTATTTACCCCACTTTGCCGAGGATACGATACTGATAAGTCACTGGGCGGTGGCTCACTTCGGAATCAAAACAACTTTTAGATGGGATGGCTATTATGGGCCAGTTAATCGCATTTCCATCACGCCGAAGAGACCTTCGAGTGACTTAAGAAATGTCACGCCTCCACCAAACCCGGTAATTGCAGAACTTTTACCAACCCTTTTCATCTTTTGCCCCTTTTTTGGAGGTCAACAAAGCAGTTTAAAATGCAAGGATCATGTGGACGAGCAATACTTGATAGAAGGAAAAGAAAATGAGGGACAGTGAGGATAAAATGAGGAAGACTGAGTTTAGTTTTAAGCACAGGAAAGGTGATCAATTAAATTTGACTGTTTTTTGGTGTTTCATAATCATTACACATAGAGATGAGAAGCTTTCAGCACAGAAGTGCAGGAAACCTCGAGTCACTCTAGCGCTGTCGGTGGGTTGGATACAAGGCGGAGTCTAGCTTGCCCTTCAATTAATAAGTCTACTATTGCGAAGGCTAAATAAGCGGAGAGGCGATTAATGCAACTGTGCACGTATAAACTTGGAGAGTTTGGACTACTTGAATTGTTAATTGCAAATGTGGGCCACGTCCAAGCAAAGTCCGAAGCCATTTAAGTCCTTAAGTAATCAAATCATCAAGATTTGGACTTTAGAAGTCATTTAAAATTCGGTTTCTCATAGTTAAAATTGCTTTTATTGCTTAAATGGTTGAATGCTAAAACGTTCTCTTTAAATGAAGGCTTCGGTGGTTATGAAAAATGTAAAAGACCACATCCAATCAAACACGTTCTTCATTCCACTCACCTCAGCTATAAAGTGATTTCTACAAATTGTTGCATAAGATAGTGTACTACTGAACTATCCTACTTAATTGCATTATTGGTTATGAAACGATGACCTCCGAGGTACACATGTGAGGATACAAACAGACTGAGATTCGAACTGCAGAAAGGATTTTGGGAAAGACCTCCGTCAAGCCTCCGTAGTTTGTAAGTAGTATCGTTAGTAGTATGGGTGCTCGGGTTTTAGGGAAGAAAGTGAGAAATTTATATGATCAAACCTGATCTCTTTCTCCATGGATGTGGATGTACTTCTTGTAAAAAGCATGGAGGCACTATTCATCGTTGATGGTAGAACGAAGGAGAATGCAATGCACGAGGGGCGAAATGAGACCTCATCATTTTTCCCTCAGCCATGTTCCTACGGCTCTTATGTCAATTTTGACGGTGAAGCTATTTAAGGTGATCCAGTTTCTTCATCTCTAATAAAGGGATTTATAAACTTTCTGTCTTCGGTGTCAAAAGGATCATTCAAATCCTGTCCGCAGTCAACTTCTCTGTACTATTGGAAGGTGACCAGGTGACTTTGTATCCAGCTCTTGCTATCCTTTAAAATTGCAATTATTTCTAAATGATTACCATTTCCACGACTGCTGCAAGATCTTGTCATCGAACATCCAGAATGTGGTGTTACACGTGTTGGCTAAATGCCTAGAAGAATGACCCGCTGTTGTGATGTGTGTTGGTAACCACCGTGATCGGAATGGTGGCTGACTGAGGTAAGGCAGACCATCTTGGAGATGAATGCATTCAGACCATTCGATTGTCCGACCGTCTGTCAGCAACTGCCCGTACCATCAGCGCACGGTACTGTACTTTGTCTGAAGTCCGTGGGTTGTGGTTTGGGTTTGAGGTCTCCGTCTATTATCACAAACTGTTGCACGCACGCAGTCACGCATTCGCTACCACCGTGGACTTCCATCTGGATTAACGATGGTTGGACCGGACTGTGAATAAGACACAGTTGATTCCCACCAGCGTGTGCTGTAGTACCACAATTGCCCTCCTTTCAGTGGTATCATCCAAAACCGATGAAATATGGACGTGGGGGATAGTTTTGACTCCGTCGGTTCAGACAGTCACACCGTCATCCGCAAGCTCCATGCCATTTTGGTTTGTTTTGAGGAGCAAGTCACTTCTCAGGTGCATGCTATGTATGGATTCGACCAAACCTTCCCCTTCTTGATTTTGGCCCATGGTCCAACAATCGTCATCCTTCCCGCCACTACAGAGCCTGGCATTTTGGCGGGTACTGCTACGACAAACAACATTAATGTCGCTAAGGCAACAATTTTGGCCGCAAGGATGGATGCCGTCAGGTCTGCCCATTAGAGACTAGGACGGTGAAAACCCGAATCCGAAGTCTTTTCTCTCTAAATCCAACCTCTTCTGCCCCCAACATTAATACCTTATAACACGAAAGCCCATCACTTGTTAATAATGCAAACATTTTATTCAAAAAGTAACCTTTTTAAAACAAATTTCAAAAGTGGGTGTCAGGTTGACTCGTAGGTACTGGCAACCACTTTGCAATTATTTATGCTAAATATTTTCTTCGACTTCTTTTTAAAATTGCATTTAATTCTCACTTTTGCACTGGATATCACTAACGGTGCCTCTGCCTCAAATTTAGGGATGAGTACTTTGAATTCAGCAACTGCAAGGCCTACATGTATGTCAGGTGCGGATTCTTACACAGCCTATCAATCATGAGGACTTGTCAAGTGGGCTCGGTTGATTTGATTCACCTATTCAAGATATGTTGTCTCCTTTCCTTCCCCCTACTTTGGCCTGAGCCCAGTGAATATGGGTTAGGCTTGTCAAATTTACGGATTCTCATCTCATTTCCTGAGGCCTATTTGGAGGAGGTGTGGTGTGTGGTAGCAGAATGTACTGACAAGAAATGGTTCCGAGAAATCACTTGATTCTGCTTGTGATGAATCACTCAGAGGCGTCACATTCACGAACACCTCCCCTCCTCCTCTCCTTTCCTTCCTTCCTTGTCAATAAGGCAGAGTCCCGTGTCGCTATTAGCGAAAGTGACTGGAGACTCAGGTGTCAAGACCTTCCGGTGGTCAGTGGAAGTGATGG
>NW_020170414.1:143237-158570 GCF_000524195.1 Echinococcus granulosus | reverse complement strand
CCAACAACATTTTATTAACATTTCTGTCTCCTTAGGATGGATTTATGGAGGAGAAATTATTGCAATCCCCTATTGAAAATCGTCTCTGGGACTACCAATAATACAATCGGAATGCTTTATTCTCATAAGGCTACAATGCCTACTTTTTGTGTGTACATGTGTAGTGAATTACAGAGGCAATTGTTTACTGATGCTGAGGACGAAACAATTACGTCCAAGATATGTCGACAGGATGAGATATGAGTCGAGGGTGAGATACGAGGCCTGATGTAATTAGTAGACCTATCCTCATTCTGCTATAAGACATTTTTAGCATACTTCCCATTCCTGATGGTTTCAACAGTGCCAGCAATCTTCCACAACTTCTACTGTTCCGTCCATATGGATCTCTTCCACCAGCTCCTGAGGGGCGTTCTTGACCTTCACATCTTCCGTAATGTGTTGAGACACTCTTGAGGCTCGTAGATAAAACCTTTGCACAAAACAGTGTTTTCTTAACGAACAAAAGGGCCGGGAGATCTTGCCTGTAGGATGTCATTGCAGTCTGCGGCAATCGACAGGCCAACATAGTAAGGTATGCACTCACTTCTTTCTTCCAGAGGAGAAAAAGCGTGCATCCACGTGACCGACGGCTCTCTTCCGTCCCTCTGTATTCTAGAATCACCTCAAAACCAGCTTTTCTCGGTCAAAAATCCCCTTTGATGCCTCAATAGGGGGCGCGGAGGAGGATGAGGAGTTGCTTCCACCAGTGGAAATGGAGGACCCACATCATGCCATCCTTCCCATTTAATGTCATACCAGTCGAGGGAGATTTCCAACACGATTATCAATGCAGGCCTCGCGTCTCAGAGGTGTGCAGGTCTAGCTAATCAACTAATCAGTCTTCTTTTTGTTCCTAGAAGACAACGCATGACCAGTCCTATGCTACCATGAGGACATTTGTGCGTTAACCTTGCGGAGAGGAAGAAGGAGGAAGATGTTGCCCTATTCCAACCCTCTGCATTCATCTGATGCTATTTCTCCAAGTAATTATCAACTCGCCATGGGGTAGGCAGACCCTCTCATGGATAGTGCAGTAAACAGTTTGGAGGTGCCTGAGGCATTGTCACTATACAATCTGTCTTCTTCCAAATAGTCCCCTCCACTCAGGGAGGCGGAACCGAGGGTGGAAGGGCAAAGCACTGAAGAAGTTGCAGTGCTATCAATATAGGTATGGGTAAGACTACTAGTTCAGCTATCTTTTTAGCTCTCTGGAAAGGATTCAATGCCACAGGATCTTTCCTTGGGAATAAAATTCTCACATGCTTGAAGACCCGTTGGGGTTCGTTTACTCCTAATTAACATCCTTTTCATCTTTTAAATCTAGATGGTGTGGACATGTACATTAGCAGATATGCGTGGAAGGTGCCAACTAGCCTTAAAACTGCCCTTAGGATAAGGAAAAATTGGTAAAAGCTGATTTTCTATTAAGGGAACGAAGTCTCTCTGTCCCAACATCATCGATGGACACATATTTACGTCCCCTTTAGGGACTGTGGTGTGGTACTGTCCAAGCCTCTTCGGTGCTACGTGGAGTACGAATTTCATGAGCCCTTTGCTGGTGGAGAAAGTATCTACCAAAAAGCAGATGCTATATAATAACTCCAAATTTATCACCCTATAAACGTTTCCACCTCAAAATGCCATCGATGATAAGGCCGCAAAGTCAACATTGCAGCAGACCAAGTATTTGCCTGGAGCTGGCAAATGGCTATCCGATAATACAGCAATCAGTTTTAAAGCGGTTTCAGAACGATTTCAAGCATATTCCATTTGGACTAAAATTAAACGTATCAGCGGATCCCGAATCAAGTGATTCAACCGGTTCAAGCTAATAGCACTTTGAGAGGCAATGTTAAAATTTTCTTAGATGCATAGGATTTTCTTAGAGCAACCCTCTTGGTCCAGGATTTGATGGTCCTTTCAAATGATTGGATGGAGATTGCGAATGCCAAAAACCTAGAGCAAATTTAGTAGTCGTAATTTCCACCTCTCTTTAGTGAGGACATCTTGGATCTACTGAATGCACCAGACGCTTCTAACCTTGTTTAGTAATCGCAAAAATTGCGCTTTATTTGAGGAGGAGATATGCGTGTGTCTGGGGACCGAGACTTCTCTTTGCTCCTCAGTACCTCGGATGTAGAGGAGTTTAATATGTCAAAATCGATGTAGGCATCTGCAGCAAAAATGAGGCCAGTAGGCATATCATTGCTTGAATTTTAACTGGAAACGTCCATGTTAAATATATATTAATACAATTATTTGGACAAAAACCTTTAAATCGTATGACATTATATTCAAAGTAAGTGTTTCCACTCCGAAGAAGTTGTTGCTAGGATTATGACCCAAACACATTGATTACCCATCGTCTAGGCGGCTCCATTAATAACTGCCAGGTGGAAAGCATTCCACTCATTTTAGTCCCGTCAACTGCCTCTAATGACGTTTGAAAGCATTAAGCGCACGTGGAGCATTCGTCAACCAGTTAATTTGGCACCAATGGAAGGCGAAAGTGAAATGCTCTCCACCCTTGGCAATATATGTAATCAAAAATTGCCCTCCGATGGCAGTCTCTTTGAGACAATAGTTCAGTGACCTCACTTTGATTGCCCGTCGGGTAGTCAATCATGCAATGCCATATGTCTCTTAAAGAAGGGATTGTGACCTATGTCGAGAATAAAGAAGCTATATAAAGCTTTGCTACTGCACTTCCCTGTTATTTTACTTATGTTTGTAGGGAAGAGCACTTGCTGCACTCCTCACGCTTCTTCGGAGTCGCGAGAAGTCACAGTAGTGTGGTGGGCAGTAAATTACGGATGTACAGAAGACTCAGTTGGCTACTAATATGGCCCGGAGGCTGTGACCTTAAACGGAAGTACAATCAGCGGAGACTTAGGTGCCCACCTAAACGCTTGTAGAGTTAAACAAATTAACATAGCCTCACCCACACTTCTCTGAAGGGGATGAACTGGAGTAGTGGTGAAGCATGGGCGACATCTACTTGGAAAATCGCATGTACATTCGGTGGATTTAGTCTACTCAACTCCAAAGGGAGTTATTACCCTTTTAGATTTATAGCCTTTTTACAACATATAAAGTTAACGTATTACATGAAAAAATGAATTCCTGGATGCACACTCTGCACTATCCATCAGTACAGTACTCACGAGGTATCTCACCCTACGAATTCACCCCATGGATGAGGTTGATGGATGTGAATTGGTCTGTGGAGATAGCCAACCGAGTTAGACTCCCTTCCACTGCTTCAGAATGTAACTTAAAGAGGCGTGTGTGTGAATGCCGTAAACTGCAGATCCACTTTTTCGCCTGCTAAAATCAAGCAATGGGGACCAAGATCCATCTACTCATTGAGACTCCATACAATGGCCTCAGCTTCAATCACAACCCCTTCAAGTATTTGTCACCATTCCTTGGTAAATGGGGTAGGAAGTTGGGAAAACAGAGTGAAACAGAAGCAGATATGGCTTGGACTACCCTCTGCGGGTGATTTCCGAGATAAACCGGTTATTTTATATGAAGCAGATAGGATTTGTAGCATGCACGTGTTTCCTTGAGAGAGGCAACATACTGGTTAAGCTGTTAAAGGAATCAAGAATTACAAAACAAAATGCTTTTCTTTCAGCCAACCCGAGTCTCCCTTGAATTCGTAAAAAGTCCACATACTGCGGCAGAATATGCACAACCGACATGAAGGAGAGCCATGAGGCTGTTCCACTGGCCCACAGTCCATGCCAAAAAGTGGAAGTACAACCCATGGAGGAACTGAAGTGCCACACGTTGTTAACCACACAGTTAAACAAAGTACCAAATCAACACCGTTGTGTCATTTTCACTTCTGAATGGCTGAAAAACGACATCTTGTATGGTCTGATGTGGAATTTTACAAGGAACCAAGTTTTCATGTGAGATTAGAGCTGATCACAGCCGTGGAGATTGACGACGTTCGCGCGGTCACAAGGTTGATCCACCTCAAAAGTGTATCCAATCTGTCTGCTCTGTGTAAGCGGAGGACAGGGCTTTGTTCGAGGCTTAAAAACGTAAGTGCAAATTTACTTGTTCGATTTCCTGCAACCAACAATTACTTTAGGCCATAGCTCAACTGCTCAACCATATTTCCATTGCATGACCGTTTTACTGTTGCTTCTAGACAGGCAAATATTTTAGTGGGTGTCTGAATAGTCTGCCGTGGATGGTACTGGATCACTCCGATGGCACAGAGACCTTACAGAATTCCGGTCTCTGCGTTACTCTTGACGGCCTTCAGTGTGATCCAGAATTCGAATGAGTTTGCATAGAGAAGGTGGGGAATCACCGGTATGACTCCCTCAAAGAGGGTCATGATAGCAGTGCCAACTTCAGCCTACCCCACAGGAGACCATCTGTGATCTTATCCGCTGGACACGTTGAACCACTCCTTCAAGTTTAGTTGATTCACACATTTGAGATAATAAATTAACATGAGGCTAAAATTTATTAAGTTGTCGTTTTAAGAATTCTTCGTAATTTGATAATGCTATATTTTAGTGGTAGCTCTTCTTATTTGACCTACCACGTCGTCGCAACTGCTACACGGATGGTTCATGGCTTTAATCCCACCGCCGCTGTGTTTAAGTTTTAAATACAGCTAAAAGTCATCCTTTTTTAAAAGAAGGCTTACTTAAATTCCTTGATCTGGCAGCTCTGTGGCTGCTGGATGTTGGTTTTACTTCGTGTTTAACTAGGCGGCCTCTTCAGCTATCGCGGCTTGTAGATCCTCCTAGCGGCATCGGCTTTTACCAGCGCCTACAAACTCTGGCAAATGGTTGTAACGCTGACATACATAAGGCTTTGAGCCCAACGTTGATGCTTTACTTCTTCATGTTCTCTGGGGTGAAGACAATAAAACAGCACAAACAACTTAGGGTTTACAAGAAGCATTTGGCAAGGAGTGCGTGGCTAACGACCGAACTCCTGAATGAGTAGTTATAAACGGTGGCGAGCTAAAAGCTACCGCATTTAAAAGTACAAATATCCCTCTTAGCTGTCACTTACAATGAAACAGTATCCAAAAGAGATGCAAAAGAAGGGGGTAGAAACCAGCCGGCTACCTCAGTGATTCCATTTTTATCCAAGAGGACAAGATAAATTGACATAAAAATCGGTTTTGTAAATCATTTATGGTAAAGAATGAGAGATACCAGGTCTGGAGCTCCAACGTAAGGGTTAGGTTTTATTTGAAATGCTCAATCGGAATCGGTGTGCGGACGTCTACTACAAAGGATTGAGCCAAATGCCTTAAACTGGAACTGCTATTATTAAAGGCGAGGGTGGGGGTCGAACTTCCACACTATACAACGCCTGCTCAAAGTCAAGGCTGGAAAACTCCCTTGTGGATCAACCAAGCATTCGGCCATCTTGTGTTTACTTCTGTACTGGTTAGAAGCGAAAAGCTGTCTTGGCATCGACGAGGGTTTTGTAAATGATGGCGTTTGTTGTCACTGTTCCAATGCAAAGCTCCATCTTCTGGACGATTGGGACAAGTGAAATTTGGCGTATATCGGGTGTCTCGTGCGCAGACTCAGTGCTCCCAGGTATGGGTGGCAGTGACGCTGACCAGGAACTGAACCACCACGGCTGGAGCTGTCACAGAGGAATTAGGCACGTTGACATCTTTCAATAGTCTTACTGGTGAGCTTGGAGTCAACTGTTGTGGATGAAGAGGTATTGAGGGGCTTCGCGCGTTATTGTTGGCAAGAGACTTGCCCCTGTCATCATGCATTGTTCAAGGCACCCGCTGACCGCAACGGTTGACTGGCATCCTGATTGCCGGTGTCTGAAACGAGCTGGATCCGTGGGCATGCTTGCCAGCTATCAGCACTCTTGGTACGGGTAGTTCCAGGCTTAACCCTCAAGACAAGGCCTTCAGCCACCCACCACACTAACTAGATCACACAGGCTATAAGAGATGGCAATCGGTATTCAGCAAGTCGTTCAAAACCCAAAACTACATTAAAACCTTAATTCAAACGTCCAGTTAGATGAATTCACTTATGCCCACTGTTTGGTATATTCACAGGGTGAGGCAAAAACCAGCGTGAAAAGCAGAGCAGATGTGTGCTTTGGAAACGAAGCACGCATTAATGTACTTTGGGATGGTTAAATCACCAAGAAAGCAAAATCAGGTGAAATAAATAGACACAAGGAAATTGTCACCAAAAGGAGGGGGGACAGAGTTGGTTGGCTAACCAAAAGGGAAAGAGAGGCAAAAGTTATCTTATTCGTGCAAAATAGGCATCCTCAGTACTCTCTTTACTTTCTTCATCGTCCGTCGAGTATGTCTCGTTGGCATTGGTGTCTGGATTGCTGACGAAAGAAGGGGGCTCGTTGCTGGCATTCAGAGAGAGCTAGTGACAAAGGCCGGAAGGGTGGAAAGCGCAGAAGTGAGGAGGAGGTGGAATGGTTCTATCAAGTCGTGGTAATGTCTAGACGCCTGCAGAATAGCGCGCTTTGGGGATGATTGAAGGTGTCGGTAACTTAGCGGCATGGAAATGCGTGGGCACTCACCTGAAAAAGCAACAAGGGAAAAAGTTGCATTGGGACTTTGCTTCGCATCGCACTTGAAGATTTTTTATTATTATCTTCTTTATTATCTCATCTTATTATCAAAAATTCAAGTCACTTATCGGAAAGTAATAGGAATGAATAAACTAGCCGAAATGAAAGACGGTTAAGCGCATTTTGGTGCCATTTTGACCCTCTATTCCGTGCCTCACCTTAAGCCCCACCCGGGAGTTTTGGACTCGGTATGATCTAAAGTACTGAGAACACGCTGCAACAGACAGCCATTACTGTGGTGTGCATTTTAGCCCTCCTTACGAGGATTCAAGTTGATCTGTTGACAAGTTCATGAGAATGGATGCCTACATTTTAAACCAGTGTGAGTCCCGTCAAAGATGGAGCTAATATGCGAATGAGAAACGAAAAAACTGTCCTCTAATAAGTCATTACGAGAAAGGTGGCAAGAATGAACAGAATAGTCGATGCCACGGTTGTAATGGAGCTCGAAAATAGACGTTATCACTTCAGCTCCCAACACATTCTTCTGCGGTACCAACCGGTAGCGAAACATCCTGAATTTGATTGTCCAGATTAATTGAAAATGGCTCGTTGCATGGGTGATTTTGTTTCATGCCTCCGGAGGAATCGGCCAGATTGGGAGGGTCAGCCAGCTAGCGCAAAAATCCTTACCTCAAGTCCCCGGGAAGCGTTCTAAAAAGTCACTGCTAGAATAAAACCACAACCCAACTTTATCCCACCACAAAAGCATGCGAGAGGTGAAGGGGAGAAGGAGAACAAATTAGACGACCTTTTTCCAGCAAGAAGAATGCATGAAATTCCATAGAGCTTTCAATCAACAGGATCCTGTTCATTCTTCACAGATGTAAGTTAAATCCAAAATTTTCTTTACCATGGGGATCAAATAGCATCGTGAATGCCCATTAGTTCCTTTCCATCACCATCGGGGGTATGAATCACCACAGTGTTAATCTTTTAACTATTGGACAGACGTCTATTTCCATTTACAATGATCTCACTTCAAAGATAACCGGTTACCGTGATCATAAATACTGCGAATTCTGTATCTTCATTGTTACCCTATCACCATAAAATACCATTGCTAATTTATTTCATTACTTAAAAATCTTCTTTAAAGTAGATTTTTTGAGGCTAGAATGACCCTGGGTTATTGTCCAGAGTTAATTTAAATGCATGCAACAGCTATAAGTGGAAATGAAGCGCAAACCATGCTACCCACACTCAGAAGGAATGCGAAGAGGAGGCGGAGGAGGAGGTAATGGTGCCAATGTCCATTGTTTCCATGCGAGATGAAAGATTTTTCAAGACAACAGGGACAGTGGTAGTCAGGACCGGCGTGGCGGCGGTGGCGGCAATTTCAATGCACTTCGGTCCTTCGTAGTCCTTTTCGGTCTCGTCGACGGAAGAGTGCGTGGCCATCATTGAGTCCGGCAATCGCTTGAGAAGCATCGCCTTGATGTGTCGCACCATCTCCGCCTCTGTTGGTGCAGGCGTGTAGGCGGATGAGATGGTGAAAATACAAAGGTCAAGCAGGTAAGTAAGAAAAGGTGTGCGGAGAGTCACTTGTTCTGTGATTAGCTCAACTGACTGTCCGAATGACTACCACTATGACCAAATCAGTGAGAGGACGGATCGGATTCGAGGAGCGTTCAAAGCAAGCCTTTAACTCAGAGTCAACGCAAAGCATTTACCTATCAAAATAATGCTTCCCCCGCATCAGTGGACCCAATTCGGTGCAGGGAGAGCATGCTTTGGCGGGGCAGCCTGCCCACATTGGTACCCAGAGTAGTATATTCCAAAATTGCAAATCGTAGGAAATAATTGTGCCATATTCACATTCTACACGGAAATTGCAGTGCGTTATGCATGAAGGCGTTTAGGATGAGGTGTCACACGTGTTGGCCAAACGCCCACAGGATTAACTCACTGCCGTGATGTGTACTGGCGATCGAGATCGCAGCTGACTGACGTAAGACAGACTGCCTCTGTGATGAATGCATTCGTACCATTCAAACGCCTGACTGACTAAGAGCTGTGCTGTGCTTGAAGTCCTCTACACGACTAGGCATAAGCAGCACAGCTGCACACACCGAGGCCCCCAATATTACTGTAGTCTGCCATCTGGATCAACGATGACTAAAGTGGATTGGGACTAAAGCTGAATGAGAGCAGAGACAGAATTGCTGCCTACCAACGCGTACAGCAGCACCATGACAGAATGCTCTTTCAATGACTGTGCAATTAAATCCCAGTTCGGACCGAGCAGTCTCATGGTTGAGATCCAAACAACAAAGCTGCAAATTACTCGCCAAGACTGGTTTTTTTTCCCCTACAATTGAATACTGGACGGTCTAGCTGCTACCAATTGAACGGTCGCATTCCCACTGTGACTGGGCGTTTTACGACCTGCTCCCATCCACCGATATCGACTGCAATTTGTTCCTGAGCCCTTTTATTACCTGGTCGGCGGAGTGGTTCCGGTAAAACACATGTCCACAATACATTGTTGAGAATAGCTAATGAATATGCCATAATGGAAAAGCATGGCGATGCATCGGACCACCAAATAATCAACTGAACACTTCCACGTAGCCATACCTTGTAGTATGCAAGATGGTAGCAAGAAAAGATGAGTTTTCAGGCGAATCGTATCCCAACTAGCCAACTTTTTACACCACTAATTCATTTCCAATGATTCAAAGTTGTTGAAAGCTTCAACACATAAAATCGCGCCATTAATTTTACAACTCCCTTGAGTGACACATTTGCATACCCTCCCTCTTACCCCTACTTGGACCCACTCAGGCCGCCACTGCGACTAGCCCACTTAGTGAGCACCCGCTGGTCACACCACTGACCGGCCCACTTCATTGATGTTGAAGTTGCCAGCTGTACGCAGCATCACTATGGCCTAACGGCAAACCAATGGTGGGACAAACAAATGTCGGTAAAACTTGACTACATGAATAACCAAAAATGCGGACAAATGCCTGAAATGACTACAATTTGCCGACACAGTAACAAGAAACAAGGGTAATTTCAACAATGCATTCAACGAAGGAGTAAATTTGCTCCATAATGAATTAGTAATTCACTTCTATCAGAAAAGGTTTATAAGATTAGTCACCGTGACATTTAAAAACCTCTGTAATGTGCTGATAGTTCGTTCAACTCCTCATTTGATTACACAGGTGCTCAAGTCTCCGTGCACTGGCCTTCCGCTCCGCGGCATGACCTCGGGGACAAGGCAGTAGCCTCTCAATTAGCTTGTACGTCAGTAATACTTATTCTTGCATGCTACTATCGCTTTCTACCACTGCAGGGGAGACTTGGGACGTTACGTCGGTAGCCGTTGCAAGCGAATCCGATCTCAAAGGACGGCTACCCTGATTTCTATTATTGGGCATCTGATGTTAAAGAAGGGGACCTGTGAATACCCCTAACAAAAGGGTTAAAGTTGACGTTTGCTTTCGGCTGCTACTCCAGCTCCGTGTTCTGCCGGTTTGCAATTGACAAATGAAGCAACAGTTGGCGTAAACCATTTGGAATGCTTCGTTGCAGAGGTGTCTAGGGTTCCAAGGAGGAATAGAAGTAAAATATTGTCCCAACGAAATTAACTAAAACCCAGCCTTTCATTAAATCACTCTTCTTTTAGGCCAGTATTGTTACGACCAGTGATGAAGATGCAAGACGGCCCCGTGGTAGAGCATCATCAAGTTTCCAGCAGTAAGAGAACTGCACTTTCTCTCTCTTCCCCAGTACATTTCCCAAACAGGACGAAACTCCAAATCTAGTGGAGTTGCGAAGATGCATCAGTGACATGGAGATCAAACACCAATGACAGAGGCGGCTGATTCGTAAGTGCTATTTTGTTAAGGTGGAGACTACGTTTTGACGGCTGATGCAAGAGCCTGACCAAGGGGAGCTCCAGAGACGACGTCCAACTCCACTCTTGTGCATGGTCGTGTTCGTCTTTAAAAGAAATGCGATAAATTTGTGTGTTGAGAGATTACACCAAATTAAGGAATTACGGAGCCAAAAACCAAACTTTGTGCGTCTGACACCTTCGACAGATACAGCGGACAAATGCTCATTGCTAAGAAATATGCATCCGTGAATAATTAGGAAAGTCATAAGGAGAGAGCAGGGCACTTATTCACCTCGGCGTTCTGAGCAAGATTAAGTTCTGATATATGAAGCTTGAAACCCTTCTTTTGTTGATACGTATGCGAAAATTTTTGGCTCTATCCGCTTTTACCCTGTTGGGGGCTCCCCTTGCTAGATGTCATGAGATTTACCTGTTTCAGTGCGATGTGATCTCTAAGGCATTTCTGCTAGCATTAGCATCAGCACCACCAACAGTTTATTGCCTCTACTCATTTGGCTACACATTTAACAGATGAATACGGAATATTATATGCACGACTGCAGGACCACTAACCATTCATCGAGGGGTAAATATAGTAAAAACCTCTCTCCCTTTGATCTTGTGGTACACTTCAAATTGCCGAAAGATTTCTGAGGACTGAAATTGCCAAGATCACCGATCAGAATGAAGAGTCTTTGTAACAATACTACTTGATGACCATATCAAACTATAAATGAGCCTTTTCAGTTCCTTGACGTTCAAATTTCAAGCAAGAGAATTGGACTTCATATAGAACAGTGGGTTGTCAATCGCCCAGCCAATCAGAACGTTGAGATTAGGGCTACTTCCTGTTTATTCAGCCTCATCGGGTAGAGGTATGTTCAAATAAGTTGAAAGATGGAATAATTACAAGAGACTACCATGTATCACAGACCTTAAAGCCCTTCTTCTAATCCACAGTTAAAAGTATGTGCTTTTTTCCCCTTTCAACTCCAACTTAATGCTATTTCAAGCACCTATGCGTTGAATGCGCTCAGTACTAAAATTTTCCACCAATG
This sequence comes from Echinococcus granulosus, assembly GCF_000524195.1. Lineage (NCBI taxonomy): Eukaryota > Metazoa > Platyhelminthes > Cestoda > Cyclophyllidea > Taeniidae > Echinococcus > Echinococcus granulosus. The sequence goes on along the minus strand of NW_020170414.1, from coordinate 147,008 downwards.
AAAATAGCAATAATCTTTAATGGACCCTACGGAAGGGCAATTAAATTATGCACACACAAGCACCATGAATGTGCTTTGGTCAGAATGCACTCAGGAACGAGGATATGATGGTCAAACAGCTGAAACTTGCAGTCTAACATGCCTTTGGGATCATTGGGATGGTAAACCTACTATACCATTAAGTTAGCCACTCCACGAGGGAGTGCACTGGTATCAAGCACAGGCAAATAAAGGCCTGAAAAAAGGGGCGTAGACTGAAACGCACCAGTAGTTGTTCTCCTCCTCAGACCACAAGGCGAGTCTTCGAGGTCTTTGAAGGACTCGAAAGCCGTCTCCTCATGCGGCACGGTGGACTCGTGCGGCATCAGCATGGGCGGTGCGCGGAACATGTAGCAGAGGGGATAGTAGATAAGGTTGTAGCAGCTGTAGGAGTAGAGGTCTGCGAACTGCATTGCCTGCGATGAGAAGGTGGTCAGTCGGGAGCCTGAAAGTAAGAAACTTCATGGAGCAATCAGCACATTTCTATTGGTTTGACGATTAACTGGGCGGTGTGCCGAGTGAAATTGATTTGTCCAGGTAACTGACCTGCCCATTGTCTGCGGATGTGGTATTCGACTTCAATGAACACAATCGTTACTTGTAAAATATTCTCCTTCACTGTGAGACCCATCAGTCAGATAATTGTCTTAAAACTTGCATAAAAATTTCTCCTTCACTGTGATCAAGAAATACTAGGATTTATTTCCTTTCTTTCCTTTGTTCTACTGACAAAATCGCTACTGCAGTGTCAGAGGAAAATCAACCACTACAGTATGGATGTAATGCTGTCTAGGTGCAGCTAACCTGGGACCAAGAATATTCTGCATTCATTTTGGTGCCTCACACTCAATCATTACTACCAGATGCCAAATTGTTGTGGCGTGAGACACTCAAGCAACTCAGAGCGGCACGCATTTGTGACGTTAGTGAGGTGGGCAATAAAACTTTTATTTTACTGGAGTGGCTTACCGTGATAAATAAATAAGAGAACCAGTATGCGAAATCTCGCTTCAATACTTCATTTTGTCATGAATTTTGCTCCAAAAATTACTAACTGCGAGGTAAGAAGACTGCGACTGATTCCATATTTTAGACAATATTTCCACTTTTTGTTTACTTATTCACTATCCATACGCTACGTAAATAAGGAGAAATTAGGGAGCAAAAGAAAGAAAAAAGCTTTCACGATTATAGGCAGTTAATGAGTGAATTGCTGCTTACATTTGAGAAGGTCACACTCTGCAGTGTGGTAAGGGGAATGCTACTTGAGTTCACAAGAATCCTTTTACAAAATGTGAAAGAAAACTTGTAGAATAAAATATTTTTCGTCTAAAAATTGCACTCATTGGTTTACTTATTTTTATCCTCGTCGAATTTCCTGACAAGTGATGGGGGAAAGTGCCTGCAATCTAAAAAAAGGAAAGGTGGAGACTCACCATGACGGAAAATACTCCCCAGAAGGCCATAAGCTTCATTCATTTCGTTGGCAACTCTCTGTAGCATGCAAAGGGAGAAATAAATACGGAAGTTAAATGCGTTTTCCTTAACCAGGATTTTGTTTAAGGTATTTAAAACGAAATGTAGTCCTACTTCTCGTTTTTCGATTAATAATATGAACGACCAAACAATGGTCGACCCTGCGAACCTGTTTTAAGTCGGCATAAGGAAACCAGTCTACCACAAAGCCACCTTCTCAGAACCGAAATAACTGGTCTACGTGAAATTCAGTGTCCTCTCTCCACATCACTCAACAGTACCAGACAGTAAATTCAATATCCACTTTGTAAACATCTGCATGAACATACCAGTGAAATTGGATGTTTGCTTACAGGTAGTGAACATTAATGCGTTTGAGAGGGATGTGGATTACTTCAAAGAAGGCTTGTACACTTATTTACGCTGGCCACTGACATTTAAGCTGCTTTGATTTTTACTGACACCAACTTGATATTCGTCCACCCACAGCACAATTCCATTTATTGAACTGTGTGTGAAAAAAAGATTCAATTTAGTAGATTTCATAACTTAGAAATGTCAGTTTTGATTCTAAAGAACCATGTCTGACACTCAAGGTTGCCGAACATAATACCCACGAATGAAAAATGCAATCAAAATTGATGCTGCAATTCTTTGATTATTTGTTCAACTCTTCATTTCAGTTTTGCGGGCACTCAAAGCTCCGACTTTATACTTCCGCTCGGGGCCACGCTCATATCATCCAGACCTTCTGTACATAGACGATACATCTTTCACCCTAGTGTTATGCCATCTTTCAACGTCAGGAAAGTTTGGAAGGGTTACATTTGCGGCAGCAGCAAGCAAACCCGATCCTAAAGAAAAACTACCCTGATTTCTATCACTGGAAGCTAAATCTTAGCATTACATAAGGGTATCTACTAGGAGAATCTGTGTACCCTCCTAACAGAAGGTTAAAAATGCCGTCAAACTTCGGCAACCACCCAGTACTGTGTCCTGAGGGAATGCTGTTAACAACTGAAGCGACACTGGTCGTTAACTATGTAGAAAGGTTCGTTACGGAGCTGTTTACGGTACCCGAACGAAGCTGTCAATTAAATGAGCAAGCGGTACCTCCTCCACCTCTCCACCGGATGAAGAGAACCCCGATAGGTGTATGGTTAGGTAGCACTGAATAGAGAACAAAGTGGCAAGGAGGAACAGAGAAGAAACCTAATCCTCACGAAGATATTTTGAACTCCAGCTCTTGTTAAATGAGTCGGTATTTCAGGATGGTCATATGGGATGGACTGTACATTCCCTTCCTCTGATACGGTTGCCAAACGGGGCGGAAATTTGGATTTAGCGGGATTGCTAAGACATCGGTGATGGCAGGATCAAATATCGTCGCACTAGCAAGCAAATTCGATGACTGGCGAGGTTGACTAGTAGGCCTTTTTTTGCAGCACCGACTACGTTGTGATGGCTGACGCGGGAAGCTGATCAAGGGACGGGCTATGCAATACTTTGATCATGTGTTTAACTATTCAATATGGTTTTGCGGGCAATTAAAGCACCGCCTTTATACTTGGCTCAGTCTCCGAGCCATGCCATTAACACCTCAGTCCTTCTGCTTTTGAATTATTTATCCTTTTTACTTCAGAGGAGGACTCGAAACGCTATAGTAAAATCGAACCAAATCTTCGTCCTCGCTACTGCTTGAGCTCAAACCACTTTTTTTTTCAATTTTCGTGGAACACTTTTATGAGGATTCAATGTGAAGCTCATATAATACTCTCCAGCTATGCGGTTTTGAAGCCTTCTCTGTTGTTTAAAGTACGTGCTAAAGTAACTGCCGACATGCATCTATTTAACATCTCTTTTGAATGGTCAGAGTGCAGATATTTAGCTCAATGATTCCGGTCTACTGATAGTTAAAAAGTGATTTGTCTTTGGTACATACTACTGATATGGAAAAGTAAAAATATCGGCAACCAAATAATAGGCTTTAAAAAATCACTACGTCTTCAATTTGTTTGTTTTTCTACAAAGGTACTGAAAAGAATTGAGAATAGGAAGTTCAAAGATCATTTTAAAGATAGACTATCTTCAAAAGTGCTTTAAACGAAGTGAATCTCGCGTGAGTAGTCTTATGCAGGTATCACCAGAAACGCCTCCACATGAAGTGAAGGTTTAATGCCAGAAACATTGCATTGTTTTCTTGTTCCAATTTCTGATAAAAACGAAAAGTGATTTCCTACAATTATTTTATGCTGA
>NW_020170414.1:142137-143137 GCF_000524195.1 Echinococcus granulosus | reverse complement strand
CAAAATTTCCCCTCAAAGGACAGGAAATAGCAATTTAACTATTTCAGGTCATGAATTGAACCAAAACAAGGGAGTCTTCAAAGTGATTTCGCCAATCTAATTCTAGCAGTCTTATTCCTAGGGAAGAGTAAATAATGAGGATGATGCAACCATTCAGCCTCCATAAACCCACCCCAAGGCGACAGAAATGTGCTACTTAATCCACTTTTATCATACCTTTCGCCTCCAATAGGCAAGCAAGCAAACTTACCTCAAACCTCCAGCCACCTCCCTTCCTACCACCCCACTTCCCCTCACCCCAATTTCATACCCTGCCTACTCAATTTCACATGTGATTGGTTGTCTACGATGAAGGCAATAAGCACTGGGAAAAACATTGATGAATGAAAAAAGACAGGGATATGGGTGACGCAGCGATTCCCCTCTCCCTCCTCCTCGGCATGAGGCCAGACTTGCGCTGTGTTGCTAGAGGGAGAAGAAGACGAATAAGGCTTTCCTCCCATTCATTGATCGTCAGACTTGGGTTGTCTCTGAGGGAGTGGTTTGGTTGCACACCTTCGAGCTGTAGCAATGCAGTTCGATAACCCCATACATAGGCTTGATCTTCGGTGAGTGAACAGATCATAGTGAACAACTGTGTTTCCAAGCGTCGTAGTCTTGTGAGGATAAAGTTTTGCTTGCCTTTGAAGTGCAACCTGGACGGTGTGTGGGCTGTCAGTAGGTGATCGCCGACATCTCCAATCAAGTGCCGAGCGTTTGTTGCAATGAAATAGTCATTTATCATTACAAGTCAATCAAGTCAGCAAATCACCCTTTCCCAATAGCAGTAGCGCCTTCTCCTGACGCATAACGTAAGTGAAAGAAGTGAATAACAAATTGGTGGTCCTTGAAGCCTAATGTGTCTGCCATCTTCTTGTGCATGCCATGTGGCACTTAGAATTGGTTGGCTCGCAGTCCACGTTCATCTCTTCCCACTTGATGTCGGTGCTGGTTACTTGTT
>NW_020170414.1:125562-142037 GCF_000524195.1 Echinococcus granulosus | reverse complement strand
CTATCACTTTCACTGACCACCAGAAGGTCTTGACACCTGAGTCTCCAGTCACTTTCGCTAATAGCGACACGGGACTCTGCCTTATTGACAAGGAAGGAAGGAAAGGAGAGGAGGAGGGGAGGTGTTCGTGAATGTGACGCCTCTGAGTGATTCATCACAAGCAGAATCAAGTGATTTCTCGGAATCATTTCTTGTCAGTACATTCTGCTACCACACACCACACCTCCTCCAAATGCCATACAAGGAATGCGATGAGAAATTGCCAACCAGAGCGTTGGGCGCAAGTCTAATTCATTTCGTAAATCCGACAAACCTGACTCATTGCCATCAGGCTCAACCAACACTTCACGCAGGAGTCTTCAAAAGAGGCAGACAATTGGAGAAAGCACTGTACCGGTAAAAATATACTCATTTGCGTGCACTTGACAGGTCCTTATGGGTAACAACAGGTCATTATTTTGCTCCGACTTGGCAATTTCACAAGCACTTTTAACTGCTCAGATAACCATCAAAGAGTTTCAAAATCTCCCACTTTTTTGTGCATGGAATACTGTGTAAAGTCCACTATGCAAACCGCCAGATTTCAACACATCTCATATTTTTACTTAGAGAACATGCAACTTTCAAAGTTAAGATAGCATTTGTCAATTACTTTATGCAAATTCAACCACTGCCTGGAATTCCCTTAAATCTCGTTAAAGAAACTAATTTCTTTCCGTTTTTTTCCAAAGTTGAATAACATATAGAGCAAACCAAATTTTTTCTGTATTCCTCGGATGCTTAAAAAAGCTACCCGCTTGCGCGGTGAAAAATGTGCAAATACTTGCCCCCACAAATTAATGTCGAACCGAAAATATTTAATTACTACTTTCAAGAAGATTGAAATACGCTTACCATAGCGGGCAAATGAAGCAGTTACTCTGTTAATTTGGGAATTTAGATAATGAATTCGGATTGAGGATGAGGTGAGAAGATGAAGCCTGACTTACCCGGATTTCCTTATGTAACTGTGAAACATCCGGTTTTGAGCTGGAGGCGATATTCAAATCCCTGAAAAGACATGGGAGTGGAGCATAACTTGACCGGAATCCGTCCTCCTATAGACTGTCTTGTGCTTGTACACCAGCACGTAAACAATCAACCCTGTTGCAAGCTCACATACCGCTGTTCAAGTTAAACAATGGGTAGTGAATAAAGCGCAAATGTTTTCTACTTTCTACCAGAGCAAGACAAAAAGTATTTTCCAGAAGGATTGCACTCAGGCAAAGGGGGTGAGGTGCAGCCTGATGGCCCTCAGTCCCGCGAGAGAGAGAACGGGCGTCTTTAGCTTCAGCCTCTGTTGACTCCTCTGCTGTCATCTCCATCGCCATTTCGTCCACCTCCAAATCACTTTTGTGATAACACAGATTTGTCTGTCACAATACAGCCCACATTTGTCACGTCTTGTCGACAGTTTAAGTGGGAACTTTTGCTTCAACTGGTGACGTTAATTTCCAAAATGAACCTTCTATGCGAGCCGTAAAAGCACGGTGAGCAGTTAAAGTAGCAAAGTGGATGGTAGTTAGGACATTGGAAACAACCAAGAACGGAAAAAGAAATCATCCGAATTACCAAGTGGATTGCTCTACTCAAATGCGTATCACCACAGCGTTAAAATGCGGTTTTTCTTGTTAGGTAGGGAGCAGTTGGGCTTGATAAGGAAATGAAAAGACTGTTTGGAATGGCTTTTAGGCTCGTGGAATTATCCTTATGAATGGGCTCCCACTTCACGTAATAAGTTCATCTACGAAGTACAGAGGTGGCCATACTTGTACTTATCGGCCAATTCATTGTCCAATTCATTGAGACGTTCAAAGAGGGAGTTCTTCTTCTTCCACACATAGATTTCGTTCAGCAGCTCCGGCACTACGAGGAAGGTCTTCCAGCCTACCTGACGCTTGGACTTAAGAATGTCACCGAAAATGTGATCACCGGTATAGAGGACGTCCTTCCCCTGGGCACCGATGAGGTGGGTGAAGGTGGCACTGGACCCTGTGGGGGAGGGGTGGGGGCAGAATAAAGCTGGGTTAGCCTATTTTGATAAAAATACTGCAGGAATGGAAGTAAGACTATTTAACTGATTCCACTTTTGTACTAATATACATTTGGAAAGGGCTTTCTCACTCTTACACCTTATTTTAAAGGTGTAGCAGTCGATTTAACCGGAATAAACCATTTAGCTAGTTTTGTCAATAAAGCTCTCTGATCTTGGAGGCAATCATAGGCGTTGCAAATCCTATGGATTAACAGAAAAAGCATTCTGCTACGCTGCTATTTTGAAAAGGAATGCTAGAGGAATAAAAAAAGCACTTGTATGAGGATGATGTCCTCTCTCCTGTATTTACTCACGAGTGACCTTAAACACTCCAAAATAGCCCTACTGATGTAAGAGAGGCGGAACACTCCCAACATAAATTGGAGAAACTATTCAAGGATTGGAAAGAATACCAGGTAGAGGTTGCAGAAAAAGTGAAGGGGATTTTTGAGCTTGTAAAGGCTTCACTTCAAGTGGATGTCTAAACGACTGCCAGAGAAGGTGTTACTCATTAATTTTCCAAACTTGACAAGCATTCTTGAAGATGGAAATTTCCTACAGTAGGAAAGGATCTCTATGGAACAGCAAAATGTGAATTGTCCAATAAATAACGAAAGTCACTGAGTTACCTAAGAGTGCGTATGTTGTCTCACATTACTGACCACATTTCCTTCATGTGATTTCTTCTAGTTTAAAGTGCCAAAGTAGTTTACTTTTAGAGTAGCCTGACGGAATGAAGTGAATTTGATAAGACTGCCTTGTATAATTCGAATGTTGAGTGCTTCCTTGGAAACCTCCACCTTTTAAACCTTTGCGTCATCAGTGTCACAATACGCTTTATTGTCATTGCAACGCCGTAATAAGGGCACTTTCATTTTGGTTTTTTTGTCTTTCATGCATTTTACATACACACATGCACACTAGCGGGCACTTAAGATATACCATTCATAGAGTCCACCACTTGATTTTTTCCTGATGTTTTGAGGGGGCGAAACAGGAGGAAAATAATTGTCGACATCACTAACACACATGCCAACACTGATCCAAGATCCGTTGATTTTTGCGTATAAGGACGTCATGAATAGGATGAATGCAAAGTGGATGAAAAGACGCGTGGGCGCTTTTAAAGTTGTTCAATGGTCTCTTCTTTTTTTCCCTGTCGTATGTATAAATAGATAGCAGCAGATTTTAAGACACTTCGTGTTGCATAGAAACGAAAAAAAGAACCCCCATTAACACTTATTGTTTTTGTCTTGCTTTTTTTGTAAGCTACGAAACATGCGAAGACCACTTGCAGCTACTTATAAGGCACTACAAGTAGCTACAATAAATTTTCCTCAATGCAAACTCTCGCATATATCCTCTACTTGTGTTAAGGTGATCTCTTTTACCTTAGAAAATAAATAATAAAGATACTTGTAAATATTGAAGTTAAGTTACCAAGCTCTAGTAGTAAAATTAAAAAAACTCAGCTAAAGACGATATCAATGATAAAGAGAAGAAAAGTGTCCTCACCCAAAACCACCTTCTCTGCCCCCTCTGATACCCTGACAACAAAGGTAAAAGAAACTTTGACGATAAAAAAACACTCGAAGAAGAGGGTTTTGTAAATCCCTTTAACAGATACCCAGCGTCAGATAGACGTATTGCAAATGGTAAATAAAAGCCACCTTGGACACAAATAAAAAGGGTAAAAAGTGCCGCTGTTGTTTAGTCATGATGCGTACGGGTGGACATGATAGTAGGAGACTACTAGGGATGGGACTATCCTCTTCGTAGCAAATTGAGCACATCACATCTAATAATCACTCCAACAAATGGTAAACTTAGATGAATAAAAGGGAGTTTTTAATTCTCTCCAAGCGACTAATACCGCTTTGATTTGGTTTTATAGACTTTAATACAGTATTTTTCATAGGAAATAAACCAACTGAAAGTTCTATCAGTATGGTTTTCTCACAAAATATATACGCCTGCGTCTTATTTTAAAGAGTGCAGTTTTTGAAAGCGTTCTCGTCAAAAGACCGCCTCGTATTTTAAAACAGTTTTTAGTGCTACTTTAAGTACCTTTGGAACAAACACCGAGTAACTGGTGAAATACTTAGTTCTCAAAGGTATTTTTGGCTCTAACGTTAAGAGGCAGGCAACAGCTGTAGAGAAAATAGCCAAAATTCAAAATTAGCGGTTTTAGTTCCCCCCCCCCCTTTTTGAAGAAACCTTTGTTTTGGACGCGCGGGTACTTAAGGCACCGTCCTCGTACTTCCGCCGGGCGGCATGGCCTCTGGGCCATATCAGTAGCCCTCCAGCCCTCCTCATATCGGCAATGAGTACTCTCTCCTAGTATAATGACTTCTTTCGTCTTCAGGGAAGACTCGAGGCGCTACATTAACAACTCTTGACTCTTCTAAGCCTAGTTCTATAAATACGGGTCAACTTTGAAACACCCAAGTAGGTGCAGGATAGACTCGGTCTATGGATGATGGCATTTCCGCAGTTCTTGAACAATAGATTAATAAGTGGACAAAACACTGAACATTTATGTGCAGGTCATCGGAAAAATTAAAAAGCTATGGATCATACCAGCCGACTTTTTTCCTACTGGCTTTTCACCCCAAGATTGAGAACTACAAAGGATAGCAGACGGCAAAAGAGGTTGAAAGATGTTGTGGTAAGAAAATTTTAGGGCCACACATTTGGTGGTCAAGGAAGGCACACAAAAGGGTCGCCAACTCGAATAGATCATTGGAAGGTTGCATGATTGCTGACATCGTCAGCTTATTCAACACTATCCAAGCAGAAGGATATAATAATAGGAACCTTTTAAATTGTGTCTTTAAAATTTATTGCAAATGGATTTAGAATTAAGGGAGAATCCTCTCCTAACATGTCTACCTAGGACTAAATTTCAGACAATGCCAAAACGGGTTGTATTCTTGTCAAGAGTATTGGAAATTGCGGACTTATCGCGTTATTTTCTTACCTCCAGCGTAGATTTTGCTTCGTTCAAGCGGTCCTGCAATCTGTCCCATTTTATATCGCCCAGTACTCTAAAAAAAGGGATTACGTCTAAACTACAAAGGGTGATGCCAAAAGCGGCGCTATTGTTTTGCCCCCTCAGCATTTTGATCTGACGATAACGCATACGTAGTGCAGAAGTAAACTTAGGCAACTTTTAGCTTAATCAACCCAATTTTTGAATTGAGGTCGCTGAATTTCAAAGCAGGAATGACTACTTGCGTTCTTCTTGTGTAGGTGACCACACATTGACGCTTGCGACTTTCAATTCACTTTCTAACTATTACTGTCTCAGTCAAATTAAAATGAATGAGACGACTAGAAATGGCTTGAATAAACGTCTTACTTCCTTCCCCTTCTACACCGCAGTAGAATTCCACCGAAACTACTTTCTTTTCTAACCTTTATAAAAGCATGGAAAACTGTATTCTTCAAAACTAAAAATGAAATAATATGGAATATGTGTTCATGCAGTCATAGATTTTTAACATAATTCCAACAAATTATACAAATTTTAGTAAATATTTGCAAATAACGTATTCCCGACAGAGGTTTTTGTTGCTTCTTGGTGGAGCTACCCCTTAGATTACTTTGGGCCATTTGACAAATTAGAAATCGGGAAGTGTAGCTATTTTGGGCGCTGGTATTACAAAACTGACTGCCCATTGATAGAGCAAGGTAAATAAGTTACCATATCGACGGCTCGCATCAGTGTTCCCTCTTGGAAGAAGACCGGCTTCTTTGCGTCAACAACTATATAATCGAAGTAGCTCGTCCAATGGCGCACATTGCCCTGTAAGAAAAAGACGCCACTTTACCACAACTTTTGTCCCTCAACTAGTTGAGACAATTCATTAAAAATTTGTATTTCAGTGTTTATTTGGCTTTAATCAAAGACCCTTTAGTTTCTTTTGACCTAGAGGGCGCACTTAAGAAGAATCGTTTATAGCCGACGAGTTCAACTTCCCAAATGCATTTTTTTGCGGAGAAAAAATAGGTGCTTCCAATCGGTCTGTCAGCGCAAAAATACCTCGGTTCGAGGGTATCGTGGCTGATGATACCATGAAGGGGGTTGAGCTGGACGCAAAGACTTGATGTGGATGATAAAACGAAGCAATGAAAGCTGGCATCATATTGTTGTACCATTATTTGCTACCAGAAATGGGTGATACTGACCCTCAAAATCGCAAAAGGGAACGGTAGTACTGATTTCACGGAAAAGTTGCTACTTTTGATAATACTTTAAGGGAAAATTCCGGAGGAGAACAAAAAGCGCAAATTATTGGAAATGAATTCGGTTCCTTTTTACCTCCAAATGAGTAATTTTGCAGGTACTTTCGGGTACTGGAATCCGCCTACATACAGCGGTTTTGAATTGATACGGCAGCCATAGAGTATGGACGGTCATTTATTAACTATTTTACAGAGACTCTACTTCACTAATCCCGAAAAAGTAGACAAACGATTCAAATGCAATAAAAGTCTAGCCAAACCTAAGGATACTGTTTAAGCATTCAGCTACCCGGAGAATGAGAAAACTGTGTTTTGGAATGTAGAACCGAAACCCTGGAATTAAATTACGACAGCGGAAATAGCTTCATAAATTTTAAATCGAGTTCATATTCTACCGAAATTTGATGGAAGCAGTTGGCTGTCAATGGAGAAAGATTACAAGCCATGTATGAAGTGCTTGCAGAGAACAATCCAGTCAATTGACCTAAGGAATAGTCTATGTCGTATATTTGATAAAAAAATTTGTGAGAAATGAAAGTTTTCATGACATTTGCAACTCACATCTTTGTCAGGTAGATTGCACAGGTATTTCATAACTGCCTAGAGAGGACGAAGAAATGATCAAATACGATGGCTATCCCAAGTGTTAACAAGCATGACTTTACAACATTAAAGCAAGTTTGGTAATAAAATTCTGGTTTTTCCATCAAAGAACGCATAACTATTTTTGATAGGCCATTAACTATTTTTTGATGAAAAGAACTTTAACATAAATACCCAAGTGGTTTGTGTAACAAGCAGAATATTAAAAAACATAGGTTTCAAGCAAGAGTTTTTTAAAATTCTTAAGCGGGTTAATAGGGGTTTCATCTAGGCTTTACAATTATGAATGCAGTTTAGTACCCCAGAACTTAATAGTGATAAACTGAATGTAGATTATTTTATTCGTAAAATATACACATAAAATTAAGCCAATCGCAAAAAAAATTTAACCTACATCCGAGTATTCATAGTCGCTGTTTGTTAGGAGAAAAACATTTGTCCTGTCCGTACGAAGTCTGTAGTAAGATAGATATTCTGAAATGTGTGGTCCTAATGGCTTATCATTTCGAGGTTCACCACTAAGGATGCAAGTACGCTGCACTATTTCGATAAAGCAAAAAAGATGTCTGAATCTTAGGCAACATATTTGTTTTAAGTCAAAAATGGACAGAATAAAATAAAAAATTAATGTGAAATCTGGACGGCTTTGGGAATCATTCTCAGCGCGACAATAACGCAATGTGACTACCATGAATGGAAATGAGATACCCAAACAGTAAATGTACACATCAAAAACTTTAGAAACCAACTATTAGGGAGTCTAGAGCATTTATATCTACTAAAAGAAAAAATCCAGGCACTGACCACAATGCGTTAGGATATGTACAAAAAGTTGAAAAATGATTGCGTCAAAGCTGGTATTTTGATGTCTTTTATAAAAGAAAGGTCACTGATTTCTTTTGAAGCCAATTATATGTGATAACATATGTATACAAGCTTAACAGTAGCATAAAACCAAGCCTGATTATCGATGTCAAATGCAACAAAATAAATACATTTAAAAGACAAAAGTTACTAACTTATCAAGCAGGACAAGTAATTTGGGATTCTGTTCAATATACTTCCCAATATTTGCCATCGTCTGCTTTTTCAGCTCACCCTAGAAAAAAAAACAACGCAATTTTGCAGTTGAAAACACTATTATAAGGTAAAAAAACATAGAACGTATTATTAATGAGTGGCATTTCGCTAATACCATATGCATCCAAGACATAGCTTCTTCCACGTCTTGCAGGACTGACTTGTAGGATATGTAGAGCGACTGATACTTTACACCATTTAGTTCTTTGATGTACGCATCGTTGCTGTGCATGTAATGAATTATACAAGCCAGTAGGTAAATTTCTAGGAAAAAATGCAAAACATAGGTTTAACCAACCTGGTAAATCGAACAGTGTTGACATCACACGTATCCGATCCTTTTCATATTTTATAAAACGGTTTGGATATAATTCACCAATCTGTTCACTAGAAGCATTAAACAGAAAAACGTCTTACCTAGAAAGCACTTTGAACCCGACAAGACACATCAATATGTTGCCGAATTGGTCAATTTTCATCAGTGTTCCGTATTGTTGATCAAACCACAAACCACTAGGCATCAAAAACGTAAAATTCAAAAAAAGGCGCTTTACCGAACAGGAAATGATGGTTCATATTCAAACTGGCTCAGTTCTTGTGGATAACCAAATTCAATTAATCTGTCGCGCAATATCTTGAAGGCAAGTTCCTCGTATTGAGGGGATTTGTAAGCTAAAGTTATAAATGTAGTAGATAGCCTACAAGCTAGGGTATAGTCCATATCAAAGCCAAAAAATCGAATCCTATCAAGTCGAAGACTCCTGTTTACGAAAATCCTAAAATAGCATAAAGGTTTTAAGAAAGAGGCAATAAAGACCTATTTTTTGTCCGCCTTTGGTATTTTCCTCTGTGTAAGTTTCCATATAAGAACTGCGCATCAAGATCATCGTTCGTCAGGGACAGCTGCATTTTTGTTAAGGAGAAATTTTCTTCAAGTACAATTTCTCAAATTTCGCACACCTTTGAAAAGGAGCCAACTCCTGCAATTACAGCCATTAGTTAAAACAAGTAAAAGCTAATCACGACATACGAAATGCTACAAACAGAATGCAAAGAGCATTTGTTATAAAAAAGTGATACTCATTCCACACTCCACCTAACCTCCAGGGCAGACTAATAAGACATATTACACATACCACTCTTTTAGTTTGCACTCCAAAACGCAAAATAACCTTTATCTAGCCAAATCCGATTAATCCGAATTTAAATTGTGCATTCTTAACCTACTCCTTTAATCTGGTAGTATGTGCTTTAGGACTCACTATCTACTAAATCCGTTTTATTTAAAAATTCAAAGCTTTTTTAAGCTAGTGCACTCTATCATTGGTGTGTTTCTCAATTATTTATTGTCATTGATTTTTGTTTGCGATGAAATGTCTGCGGCGGTACTTTTGTCCGAAACGTGAGTTTTATGCTACTTTGTCTGAAGTGTGATGGCAGAAAAGAAGCAGGACTTACAGGATACGCAGCGTTACTGGGTTCGCATCACTCTGACATCCGTGGCTGTGAAGCCCTTGGAAAAGGTTGCTGAAGATGTAAAAGCGCGGGTTGAGGATATGAACCTTAAGCTCAAGGGACCTGTCCGTCTTCCGACTAAAGTAGGGTTATTTGCCTTCCCTATTTCGTTTTAGACTCTCAGAATTACCACCCGTAAGACTCCATGTGGTGAGGGTTCTAAAACGTGGGATCGCTACCAAATGCGCATTCACAAACGTGTTCTGGATATTTACACAACATCTGAAACTATTCAACGATTGACGCTCTGCGACTTGGATCCAATGGTTCGTGCCGAAGTCAAGATTGAAGGAGGCAGTACGTAAATAGACGCTATTTTGTCGTTGTAAATCCCCTTTTCAATACACTGTGCTGGTACTGAACTTCACTGCTTACGATTCCGAGAGGTTACTTGGTTTTTTTATTACTAGCTAATGCGTACAGCATCCCTGTTACCCCCTATCGCTTATTCGCTAAGGTCCAACTGCGCCTAGTGCGTTTATTTACCAGAAATCACCTGAGAGCACACGTTTCCTGAGTCTAGCACCTTCTCAAATAATGTGGTATTTACTAGGATTTTTTAAGGTGGATTCCCCACCGCCAGTTTTTTAAATGTACCATTTGGGTTGGGACACTGAGCGACCCAAACCCACTGTCTTCAGGCCTCTCCGTTTGCAATGATTCTTGAAAGCACTAACCATTACTCGGAAATCCATTCCTGCTCCCTGAGATATACGAAGTTAGTACTTGCACCACCTTTGAATTTGAGAAGTTATTCCTTTATAAGTTATTAGCAGAAAACTATGATCCCAGTCTCATTGTTTACCATTTAATGGTCTAAGTTTCGTTATCTAGGAAATTTTGGGTGGTTGCGTGTAGGCTTTTCATTTTTGTAAGACCGGCCTGGGGACGGAAAGCTGTGTGGTCATCCTGGATCGGCAGCATAGATTGCGGAGTGAACAATGGTCTCGAAGGTTTGTATTAGAATAAGTTAATCGGTCATTTTTTGGTAGTTAGCTTGTCTGGGTCCGAATTGGACAAAAGGTTAGGGATTGCTAAAGTGTTTCAATGCGAATAGTGTGGAATTCGGTTGCCTCCTTGGGGCCGGCTGGAGCTGTGGTGGTAGAGCAGGTGCACGTTGATAGATTGGGGGAGATGAAAGGTCGCCGGGTCTTGATTCCGGGTTTTTTGCCCGATGGTTCCACCAAGGCAAAGCCCGCATCGGTTTCTTTCGAGCATTCAATTTGCCCACTGGATTATGGGAATCGGTCACCACAGCCATAGATTAGTCACGCTCCTTACGTACGCATGAGCTTGAGACTGTTCTCTCTCCTACCGATAACTGCAAAATAGTCGGCAAGACGAGCTGGATTGGGATTGCACAATACGGGAGAAGGGACACCCCAGACGTAGCTTTAGCTAATTGGCATCGCTGATGGGCGGGGCATAAAATTCGGAATGCCTGTGAGGGTACAGGTGTACATGTAACTTCAGTGAGCAGACCCTACTACACTCATTAATGCAACTTTCTCCCTTGGAATTCGGGAAATGAGGATACAAGCAATGTACGAAATTTACTTAAATACAGAGCGAAGAAATTGCTTCCTGCTGGTGATGGCTTGATCAAGCCAATCCAATTCTAAAAGGAGCTGGTTCTTTAAGAATTTGAGTTCATCTACGCTCATCTCATTAATAAGTTGAACCAGAGTCTCCTCATTGTCTTCAACGGGATCCGAATCCGCAATTTCTGACATGGGTTTGCCTCGATTGGGCTCACTTCTGTGTGCTGAAGATTCCCCGGTCTTCTCGGTTAAATCGGGTTTGCTACCGGAAGGAGGATTAAGTGATAGGACAGACTCAACAAAAAACGAATCGAAAAATTGTGAAACAGATTGAACGTCGTCATGCACCAACTCGGCGATACGCAAAAACTCCTCTTTTACAGCAAGAATTTTGCCGGCAAAATCCTCTACCTTCATTAAGGTTAAAATTTGGGGTAGAAGTCAAATTACCAAGATGAATTCAGGTAAAGTAGCTTAGATTACGGGTGGTTGCCCTAGCCTAGAGACCACCGTTCAAAGGCGCGCCATCGATGGTGATAGATTAAAACATTTTTGAAATAAGTATAAATATGAGGCAAACATTGCTATAGGAAGCAGTCCAACATGATTATTCGTCGGAGAGTCTTTACTGTGTGGCAACAAATGAGATTTATGAAGATTTAAAAAGGTTTCTGAAGTCTTATCCATCAGACACGTCAGGACAGCCGACAGACCCAGATCAACCTCATTCCACTACGCCTTGTTATATAAATCCATCTTCTAGTAGCAAGATAAGTGAAATATGACAGTCTCGTCGCCCATAAATCAAAATGGGCCAAGGTTACGATTACCTAGGCAACACTTCCCTGCTGATGCTCCACGCGAGAGGGCAAGTTTGTGGAAGGTATATTGTATTATCTACATACATTACATTAGATAACAGATCACTTGGAAGTGACACGTAATGCGTCCTCCTCTTCTTCCCTCTCGATATTTTTCACGTGCTCGGTTAGAAGTGGTGGCTCTTCCGGCGGGTCCAGAGCCAACACCCGCTGCCTAGCGTCCTCTGGAAGGTTGCCCAGGTAATCCACACCCTCAATGTAGACTTTCGGCAGGTAGTCCTCCAACAGCAGGCACACTAGCTCTCGATCCTTCAAGGTTGGATTGCCTTGAACCAAAAGTCGTCTAAGGCTCCTGTTAATGACCCAAATAGACAACAAATTGGTGCTGATTTCACACAACTACGTTTAAGTCTTCACACTAATTACGCCAAACAGAAAGCAAACCGCCCTTTAGTGTCACAGTATTAGCTTACTTGAGCTCCGTAAGGGTGGTGATTCCATTGGCGGAGATTCGTGGACACTCGCTTATGTCAAGATACTCCAGTGGTGATTGGGTAATCTGTCCGACCAGGGATAAACAGTGATCATTCAAATAGAGACATCGTCGTAGCCGTAACACCTTCAGGTGCGTCAAGCGAGCTAAAGGAGACAAGCACAAGCTCCTGTCGATATACTTCAAGTAGTGCATTAAAGAGTCTGAAAGTCTTTCGAAACTCACGAAGCATCTGCAGACCCTCGTACATGACTGCGGTACCGGATAAGTCAATGACCTCAAGTTTAAGATCCTCTGAGTAGGTTGAAGGAAGGTTGGGAGGGGCCCTGTTGTAGCTTTGGTGCCAGCAGCCTGCCGGTTCACCGACGAATTGCACCCGACCACCGAGGTTACAGACCATGTGCGCGACAGCCAGGTCTAGGCTGCCCCGATGTTGGATCATTCCATCTGTGATGCTATTCAACATAAAGGAGTAGGGCATCTAAATCCTCATAACTTAATGAGGATTCAATAAAGTGGAGTTCCACTTAAGAGACCAACAATCACTACGCATTGGTATCACACATTTAAGGTAGGACAAGGAGCATCTAATTCCATTTGTTGAACGAGTTATTCACCAGTTCACGAATAATTTGGGGAAGTAAACGGAGCACACCACAAAACAGGCAATGCACTGTGACACCAAGTTTACAGAATTCGCATTGCTGAGAAAATAGCGACTTTCAGTTTCACTATTTAAAGATAAACTGCATTTCAAACTTTTGTCTGCAGTCAGAAGAAAAACATGGCACAGTTCTCTCAGATGCGTAGAAAATTCCCTTCCAGTCAGCCCATCACTAGCCTGTCAGAGGAACGTACACCTGTCTCTGTTTATTTCTCGCTAGCAGACGTTTGCGCGCACGCTCCGCAAAGCCCTGAATAGTGAGGTCGAAGTCGTGGGTTATTTTCAAGTGCGTCCGCACCATCTGATCGCCAAGCCACTCGTTTGAGTTGTCAATGAGGCCAGTAGGCACCTTGCGCACTTTGACGCTGCCATCGGCAGCAGTGGTCTGCAACTCCACGAACTTTTGTTTAACGTAGCAAGAGCGTGTGTAGCCGTCAAAGGGGTCGGTGGACGAGGCCTTCTGTTCGGCAAAACAGCGATGGAGGATACGATTGTGGTAGTAGGCGAGGGGACGGACAAGCTCCAGGGATCGACGCATCTACTGTGGTTCAGGATGGGGGCGTAAGCTTCAAGGACGACTAATATGCAACTACCTAGTCACTAATCATTGAGTAGTTCAAAGAGCAATTGGTAAGGCAAGGTAAAATCAGTTAAAGAAAAACTATACAAACAGAAGACTATAGCAAATATAAAAGAGCACTTGTGTTTAACTTACAATCGCGCCCAATCCTGATAACCGGTTAAGTAAACAGGAAGGCGAATGTAGTCAAAACTTGATTTTCTTTAGAGAATTAATAGCATTGGTGAAGTTACGATTCATCTCCTCTGCAAATTTTGCGTAACTACAGCGATGTAACCGGTCATTGTTTCTTCATCTAACGTTACTACTGTATTGCCAGTGTTCAAAGAAATTTATAGCTATTTAGCAAGAACAAATATTGAAACAACCAAAAATTCCTTTATTGTTGAAGCGATAAAATCCAAATCTACACCAAGATAGGTACATCCGAAGAGTCCAAACAGGAAAAAAAAACAACGCGAGTAGTGCGAAGGCGCGATAAAAATCACTATTACTGAATGAGAAGGAATAATTTTGGGGAAATTAAGACAAACCACGCATTATAGACTTAAAGAACTGCAATGTCAGAAAGCCGCATTTCAGCGAAAAAAAATCAGATAAATACCAGTCGTGCCTGGAAATTCTTTTCTTTGTCTAAATTGATCGCTGTTATTACTATGGTTGGCCAAATGGTATAATGACAACCGTGAAAAGACAACCAAAAGAAAGACGGATTCCAGTGCTAATATTTGGATAAATCGTAGCGTTGCAATTCCAATTTCGTTCAAACCCGACAACACCTCATAATAAAGTAACTAAAAAGGATTCAGCAGCAAAATAAATACATCGAGAGCCAAATAATATGATGACAATTTCAAAACATTGATGCAATGTCATTATACGCTTTGTAGAAATTTTAAGAAAATTATAACAGAATTAAGGATCCACCTCATCGAGGAATTTCAAGTGTTCGAGTTTAAAAAAAATCCATTAATTATCAGAACTAATGACACCTATGAAAGCAAGATAGGCTGGATTAGCGGTACCTGCTACACATCGAATAAAAAACTCAGATGATAAGAATATTCACAGGAATGTTGTTAGTAAACAGCTGCCTTAGCCAAAAAAAATGGAGGCAAGGTGTAGTAGAAAGGAAAAGTAAAACCACCCCTTTTAGTAACCGCATTAAAAGCTATGCCTGAACAAACTATAAGCTAGGACGTCATCTATGCGCGGCAAAACTTAAAAATGGGGTTAGTGAGATTTCGCTTAAAATGGTGCAACATTGACAAAAAAATCCAAGATCAAAGCGCAAAACCAATTCCAAATTCTGTTAAGAAAGGAATAACAGGAGAATCAGTGAGCGGTATGGTTACTTAATGTTGCTCAAAAGCAAGTGCAGGGGCTACTTACAAGACTTGAACTCTGGATTTGATTTAGAGCATAACAAATGCATCCTGTTCGTCAACAAGCTAAAAAACGCAATTCATGATGTCGATAGATGGCGCAACAACGATCATTTTGTAATTTATGAAAGGTGCGAAAGAATGATTAAAAAGAAATCCGCAACTATAGGCAATCGTGCATTTTCACACGCAAACGCATGCAGAGTTCTGACCAGCCGAGAGCGGAAACATAATAGCGAACTCCCACATGCAAAACATCAAACAATGAGGGAAGGAAAATATGTGAAATTCATAGCTTAAAGCGAACGGCATGAATAATTACCCAACCAAACCCAGGCTGAAATCGGCAAAACCATTAAGTAGAATGTGAGCCCATGACCTTGAGAAAAAGGTGAAATAGGGAAGAAATGGGTAAAAAATAGTTAATAGAAAAGACTAAAGCAAATGCATTTAGGCAAAAAATTAAATGTAGCAACAAACTTGCATAAAAGCAAGCAAATGTTGGGGACCGGAGGTTTAAAAGAACATAATGAAACTTAGTGAGCTCGACTGCAATATTTTGGTGGTTAGTATCTTCTTGACCATGAATTTCGTGGCTCATTAGGCTTTCACAGACTCTGTATTTGCTAAATGGCCTGGCTTTTAAGCAATACCAACAGCTTTGGTTCTTCTGTGCGTCAGCAGAATATCTGACTTCTTATATCCAGGAGAAAGACACGGGACGTTGACTGCATGCCATAATTTTGTGAAAATTGTGGTAATTATCTAAAAACACTGACCACAAGTGATTCGGAATTATTAAAAATTCACTTGGCTATCAACTTAACTTGATTTTTAGTACCTATCTAGCTCATAAATACTAAAAGTGATTTTGCATTCTTAATGCACTGTTTTGTAGGACGAGGCTCGTAGATCTCCTTTTTTAGTCCTCATAATCTTATAACACCCAAGTTGTTTTGGCTTTGACATGTTTCTTGGGATCAGTAAATGGGGTAGGCAGGTACAGAGTTTAGGGTGGTGTGAACACGGAACAGCTGTCAGAGTTGCAGGACGTTGACACCTCAGTCATGAGTTTGACTCGCATGTCCGCCCCTCCTCAGAAAGGGAAATTAAAACAGCATGAGTATTACAGTTGTAACGTGTTTGTTTAACTCCACTCTTAAGACTTAAAGCGTAGCTACTATGTTAACATCTTAACTGAGTAGACACCCATGGTACTCAGATCCGCTCTGCAGTAGTGACAAAATGAGCACAAAAAACAGTACCAGTTATTTACTCACAGAAGACTGGAGTGATATGTAGCGTCCCGAGACTCCCTGAAGACGAAAGAAGACAAAATACTCGGGCAGAGTATATATATTCAGCACGGAGAAGGTGTCCGGGCTATTGGCATGGCCCAAAAGGCCAGCCCACCCAGCGAGGTACAAGGGGGCTAATTCGAAGTACAAAAGTGGCGCCTCACCAGAACCGA
>NW_020170414.1:110547-125462 GCF_000524195.1 Echinococcus granulosus | reverse complement strand
CACTTCTTCCGCTCCACCAAGGCTTATCACGCAGAAGTGGAAAATCAGGATACATGCCTTTCAAGATCGGGTTCGCTTTCCGCTGCCACCAATGTAGCGCCCCGAGACTCCATTAAGACGAAAGAAGACACAATACTCGGGCAGAATATATATATTCAGCACGGAGAAGGTGTCCGGGCTATTGGCATGGCCCAAAAGGCCAGCCCACCCAGCGAGGTAAAAGGGGGCTAATTCGAAGTACAAAAGTGGCGCCTCACCAGAACCGAGGGATAAACCACTATCGTATTGCAGATAGTCTTGTGGCCTAGGGGCCATGCTGGATGTGTAAGTTGTACAGATTTATGGATCCTCTTTGCGAAAGTCTACTTAAACTTGCGTGACTTTGTCTATCCCTAAAAATTTTTTATTTTATAGTGCCTGATATCTTCCTGTGACCAATTCCCTTAGCTTGAGATTAAAAAGTTGGCAGCAGAAGAAAATTGAAAATGCAATGTTGAGGTCGCTTTAGGATACTTCTTTCCTTACAAAGGATACATATCTTGACAAATTACCCGCTTGCTCTAGACTTAACCTCTGATATTGAACCTTGCGCTAAAAATGATACAACCTGAGTGCACTACTTTACAATCTAAGAGATCAGCTAACTGTAGATGTAGCGTCTTGAGACTCCCTGAGGACGAAAGAAGACACAATACTCGGGCAGAATATGTATTCAGCGCAGAGAAGGTGTCTGGGCTATTGGCATGGCCCAAAAGGCCAGCCCACCCAGTGAGGTACAAGGGGACTAATTCAAAGTACAAAAGTAACGCCTCACCAGTACCGAGGGATAAACTACTATCGTATTACAGCAGATTCTGATCTTCATGAATGTTGGGACAGATTAACTGAAATGATCATTTAGCGAGGCGGCAGAATGGATGAAGCAGGAGTGATCGGAACCACTATACCTGGTCGTAAAGTAGACAGTAAGCACCAAACTGTAAGAAGATTTGCAAAACCTAAAGGTTAATAAAAGATCGGAATTGGCTTTTGTGTTAGGGAACGGTATTGCCTGCCCGATTCCGACGCTGCTGTGTTTTGCTCGGTTGCAAAATAGGGAATTCCTTCCAGCAAGCATGCGTCGCCTTTTTCACCTTTTTCCTGTATTTATCCAATTAACTGTTGGCTCATAACAAAAAATGCCTTTGCGTAATAAGCTATTAGTGGGTAGTTTTTACAGCTGTCAATGCGTTATACACTGAGAAAATGTCGGGTAGTCATTGAGTTACCCCTTGCATACTTTTATAAATAATCTTTATCATATAGAGCAGTTAAGGTCACTATGCTCTTACGCCTACCATTTTGAGCCCCTACTTTTATTTTGATATTGTTTCAATCAATCAAGTTTGCAGGATAAGCATGCCAAATTTTCAAGTCCGATACTTAATAAGTTTTGTTTCGTATCGCCTCTGATGGAGCGCCTATTGAGATTTGGTGCAGATGGACTTTCCTTTGGCCAACCTAGTTCCCAGCCCACTGATGGACCCGTTCCTGATACTGCTGAGCAGGTGTACATCAGCTCTCTCGCTTTATTAAAGATGCTTAAGCACGGTCGGGCTGGCGTCCCGATGGAAGTAATGGGTTTGATGCTTGGAGAATTCGTTGACGACTACACAGTAACTGTTGTGGACGTGTTCGCAATGCCACAGTCTGGTACTGGCGTTAGTGTTGAGGCTGTTGATCCTGTTTTTCAGGCAAAAATGATTGATATGCTCAAGCAGACTGGGCGGTACGTTATACACTTTGTGAATATTCATAAGTAGACCAGAAATGGTGGTTGGGTGGTATCATTCTCATCCTGGTTTTGGTTGTTGGCTTTCTGGGGTCGATATGAACACACAACAGAGTTTTGAAGCTCTCTCTGATCGCGCTGTCGCTGTGGTTGTAGATCCAATTCAAAGTGTTAAAGGAAAAGTAAGACACTATCTGTTGCCAATAGCCTTTAGGTTGTCATCGATGCTTTCCGATTAATCAATCCGAATATGGTTATTGCCAACCAAGAACCTAGGCAAACGACTTCAAATCTTGGCCATCTCAACAAACCATCGATCCAGGCTCTCATCCACGGTCTCAATCGTCATTATTACTCCCTCCCGATTAACTACCGGAAAAATAAAAGGGAACAAACAGTAGGTGTCTTTAATTTTTATACTGACTTTCCATAGATGTTAATGAATCTGGACAAGCGTACATGGCAAGAAGGGCTAACTCTAGAGGACTACTCAGTTCATTGCAATGCTAACCACAAGACCCTTCTTCAAGTACTTGATCTTGTCAAAACCTACAACAAATCTCTGGAGGATGAGGAAAAGATGACTCCAGAACAGTTGGCCATTAAAAATGTTGGGAAAATGGTATTGTTTGTTTTTGCTTCCATTTATGCGGCCCATAGGATCCTAAGCGACATCTTGAAGAAGACGTGGACGAACTTGTTGCCAATAACATCACCCAAGGATTGGGAGCGATGCTTCATTCTCTTGTGTACAATTAATCTAATAAACCACTGCTTCTTGTCATCCTTTTTTTCTTGAGACGTATTCTATAGTTTTGGGGAATCATACAACCCTTTTTTGTAGACATAAGTATGAAAAGACAACTAACAGAAGCAGAGCGTGAGCGGATTGAGAAAAATAGGCGGGAAGCTCTCATGCGTCGTCGACGCGCTATGGAGTCTGAAAAAAACAACGGAAGTATGCGTTCGCAAACGAGCAACGCTGTTGTGGATCAAGGTCAGAGGAGAGAATTGGCAGGGGCAAATCGTGAGCGTATGGAAAGGAATAGGCAAGAACCTCTTGATCGTGGACAGCTTTCAACTGGTGTTGCGGGGAATAGTCAAAGTTTGCCCCAACAGACAAATACGGCCTTTGGCAATCGATGTCAAAGGAATCTGCCAAGGTATTTCACCATATGCTTTAGCGTTTCGTGCCTTTTCACGCTTTTGTCAGTTGAGTACATGGGTGCTTTGGGCTTGTAGTCATTTAAGATATTTCATGACGCTCGTTAAGATCATTGTTTCGGTTTTGAATGTCAAACGGGGTGTAAAGTACCTTTTGTGCCATGTGACCGGGATTTTTAAAACGCATATCGGCTTTCCTCCTATACGTACTAATTCGTTTAAGATACTCGACATGAAGAATCGTCAGGAGCGATAGTTTTCGAACCTTCTTTGCTGTCTCAACTTATCTTGTTAAAAGTAAGAAGACGCTGTTGAGTAGTTGCAATGTCCCCCATACAGATTGGGATGACCTCGTCGACATAGCCTTTATGTGCACTTTGTGCACATTTACCCTTGATGTTCGTCCAGGGGGTACTCTTTTCGCAATTCTACAGTAATCAAGCTTCCTCACCTTGAAGACTGCTTTTTAACGCATATTTAGGACTACATCAGCTTCTTCAGGCCTTTTGTCCCAAATTCTGCGAGGTAGTGCATCCAAAAGTACCAACGTGAACACTAACCCTGTAGCACAAAAACGATCTACACCCATGCTGACGGCACCTTCGACGACTGCGCAGAATGTTGTGCGACCAGCGAGGATGCCTTCGTTTGGAAGAAAGTCCAAACTGCGTGCTGTTTGCGTTCTCGTCAGCAGAGAGGAGTTTGAGGTGCGGGCTAGGTACCATGAGGGTCTTGTGTTAGTCTTCAAAAGCATGCCAACTCGCATCTATGGTAGGTAGATGTTGTGATGACGCAACTTGTGGTTTTTCTAACACTTTTTCCTATCAACAGTCCTGCTTTGTTCTGCCCATCTGTCAGTATAGCTTGTTGTCCGTAATATCTTAAGTCCCGTTATTTGGACGCTGGTTTTCGTTTTAACTCTTTTGAATGCACCGACTCCTTTGTAAGTTGAACGTTCAAATCTCACTGCTGTCCTATTTGCCAAAGTAGCAAGAAACTCCTACACGCTTTACTTTCAATGAATCTTGAGGTGGATTTATCGCTTTGAAATTCAGTTTTTTCTTGCATAGTTCCGAAGGAATTAAGCTTAATTTGGGCTTGGTACAAAAAATTTGGTTGGTGTCGGTAGATTTTTTAACTGAGGTTATCTTTGATGTTAGTAGTTTGGAAGTAGCTCTTTGACGATACCCAGATTTGATGGCCAGCAATAATTTGCAGCAATCCAAGTAATCTATCTACTCGTATCGTTGCATTTCTTTGCAAAAAGGAACTGGTGAATATATTTAACTAATTTGTTTAGAATACACCTTGAAGGCACCCATCTTATTTAAACATATTTCCTTCTTGAGATGAAAAAACCAAAATATGGCGGTTTCACCTCTCAGACTACAGGGGATTCTGTAAGTCTGTTTTATTAGTTTAAGCTTGCATTATCTAGTACGCAAGGCCTTCGCTATTGACGATATTCAACTGGTTGGTCTCTCCAGTGCAGTCGTGACGGTAAGACTTGAGGTGGTTTTGCGAGTCGTCACAACACACTATTTAGGTATTTAAGGAAAAGATAGATTCAGTGAAATCAACCTCAGGGCAAAATGAAATACGTCTGGAAGACTGGATACCTCGACATCTTATTGATTCTCTGATGGACTTTCAAAGAGAGGGTGTAAGGTGAGTAAACTTGGAGAGCCAATAGCGTGCTAACTTCCGAATGACTCGCCCCTCTCCTCCGTCCAAGTTACTAGGACAGCTTCATTGCTTGAAGTTCACTCACTAAAGTCCAACTGATTGGAGCATTTGATGTCAGTAGTCCTATTTATTGCTGGCAGATTCGCTTTGAAGCACGAGGGCCGCGTCCTCCTCGCCGACGACATGGGACTGGGCAAAACAGTGCAGGCACTCGCTGTAGCCGCAGCCTATCGATCCGAATGGCCTCTTCTTGTCGTGGCGCCCTTGTCATTGCGTTGGGCTTGGCGCGAGGCCGCTTTGCGCTGGCTCGGCCCCCCTCCACTCAGTCTCTCCCGCGCCGATATTCACGTCGTCGCCTCACTTACCGATGCCCTCGACTCCATCCAGCATCAACAACACCGCAAACTTGTCACCATTTTCACCTACGATCTACTCTCTCGCTATGCCGAGAGTTTGGGTCGAACGGTTTCATCGTTCGAGGTTGTCATTATGGTAGGCTTTGCAGTGCCCCAGGTATTCGGAATGGCGTTGGGGGTTAATTTACCCACCAGCTCACAGAAGAGCCAAAAGATTAGTAGCTCAGATGGTTTGTGCAGAGCCCCTTTCCTTCATGTTCGCTTTTCCCAGTCGCTTACCGCAGCCATCACAGTGTAGGCAAGCGTGTTATAGTTATTTGCTGGACAGTAACCATTGTGGTACGATAAACCTTCCATCACGGCGATATAGCGACCCAGTCGAGGGGCTGCTGTGGATCTTGCGTATTTTGATGTCCTTGCATGCTGCACAATAGTTTTGAATCGTAATGCGGATACTCTTGTCACGGGCTCTTTGCGACTGGATGGTGTTCTATAGTGAGCTCATTTTGCCTGCAATTCTCTTTCTCCAGTAATGTTCGCCCAATATCAAGCCTTTTTAATGGAATACACGAATTCGTGTCATGTAATCTCACCATTTCATTACTGCCCTGCTGCACCTACGCAGCTTCGTGCAACATAGGTAGGTGGAGATTCCTCTTGAGATACTTGCGAAACGTTGGCACGTTTTCGTTACGATTTTTCGCAGATTCAATCTTCTAGCATATACTCTATCTCTTAAATGTTCTAGTATGGTATCTATTCAGCAAAATCAGTTTTTTTGTTTGTTTATGGCGAATTTGTCAATACTTTCACCAGCGTAGCGTCCAAGTAGGCCATCTTCCACGTAATGTAATAATAATACCATATAAACCGAATCATGGGGGACTGAAAGAAACTTAAGGTTTGTCTCTGTACCTCTTCACTTGACAGATAGTGTAGGCGCTTGAGTACATCACTTTGCATAGAGGTGTTTCTTGTTGCATGTCCTAATTATCACCATGTTATAATTACTGTTATTATTCCTTCCTACTAGGATGAATCACACCATCTGAAGAACCTCAGAACATCTCGCACCAAATCGGCGCTCCCCATTTTGCAGGTGGGTTTGCTTACTTTTCACCCTCTTTGGGGCACTGGTAGCTCTGTGGTATTTGACTTTAACCACCACCCTACCTACAGGCCGCAAAGCGGGTTATCCTGCTGACGGGCACACCCGCCCTGTCCCGCCCCTTGGAGCTCTACCCGCAGATTATTGGCATTCGACCTAACCTCTTTCGTGGTGGATTTCACGAATTCGGTCTGCGCTACTGTGCTGCGAAGGAAAGGACGTGGGGTTGGGACTACTCGGGTTGTTCCAACCTGCAAGAACTTCACATCCTTCTTCAGGAGACTATTATGATACGGTACACTATATTTCTTCACTTATTTAGTAGTTATACTGCCCTTTATCGCACAAGTCTTTCCTTAGGACGTTATAAAATGTGTAGTTCTGGGTAAAACCATTTCGTACGCACAGAAGGTTTGGTTTTGCCTTTGCGTTTGGTTGAATTCATACAACTAAAGCAAATGTCATGCAGTCACTTCTCTTCCACCAGCATCCTTTTTTATAGTCGTGTGAAGAGCGAGGTTTTGGGGCAGTTGCCTCCCAAATTCCGCCAGGTTGTGATCCTTGACCCAGACCTGGTGAAGAAGACTCCTAATGGGAAGAACCAGCGCCTGGAGAATTTAGCCTCGCTAGATTTGAATGTGAGTGAAGTTGGTTTATTGTGGTATTACGTGGTGAGCCCGCGTGTGATCCCGATTTGTTGCACTTCAGGGAGTGGAGAAGCACGGAGAAATGTTGCGCTTTTTCATGCAAACCTGTCAAGCCAAGATTCCGGCTGTGAGGTGAGTCCTCTACTTGTCTGGAAGTTTAATCTTCTTCTTTTCTCTCAGTCAGTACATTACGGACTTGCTTGAGGAAGATAGGAAATTTATTCTCTACGCTCACCATCAGGAGATGCTTGACGCCATAACTCGTGTGATGGAGTCAAAGGTGTGTTTCGTATTTTCGATTCCCTCGGTATTGTTCACTATTGCATACGGCCTCACCACACATCTCTCTTCACAGCACATCGAGTATATACGCATCGATGGCAAGACACCATCTGAACAGCGTCGTGCCTCCTGCGAGCGCTTTCAGAACCAGTCTGCCTGTAGAGTGGCCCTCCTCTCAATCACAACAGCGAGCACAGGTTTAAATTTGACCGCGGCAAATCTGGTGGTGTTTGCGGAGCTCTTCTGGAACCCCGGAGTGCTGGTTCAAGCCGAGGATCGAGCACATCGTATTGGACAGCAGGATCCTGTGAACATCCACTACCTCTTGGCTAGCGGCACAGTTGATGACCAGCTTTGGTAGGGTCTTGCATAAGAGGTTACCCCTGTTTTAGGGCTCTTGTGAAGAACAAGTTGGAAGTCTTGAGTCAAGTGGGCTTAAATCAGGAGTCGTTTGACGATGTCGATCTCAGTCGGGCTAAGGTGAGCTGCTTCACACTTCCCTTTTCCACCGCTTCGTCGACATTGAAAGTACATGCATTGGAAGTCAGGAGATGTTGTATGGGAAAGGGGAGATCATTCTTACTAGGGTTGGTATCGTATCGAAGCGGTTCTAAAAGATGCAGCTACCGCTATGACATTGTTTTGTATGGATATAAGGGATAAAACTAAGATCTGGTAGAATTGAAATGCCAACGCATCGCTTAATTCGCAAATTTTACTGAAATAGCCCCTAGCGTCTAGTCTGGCCTCAAAAATCGACCAATTTTTCACCTCCATGAACGACTCCACAACTGCTTCGCAGGTATGCTTCTTGTGCGTACTTTAGTCACGGTTTGTTTTGGTCGGATTTGTTTAATTTTGACTCCTTTTTATTATAGTCGATAAAGGAGAATTTGCAGCCAGAAGAGGAAATTAAGTCGTCAGATGCTACACCCCAGGTAGGCCTTTGGCCGCTATTAGTTGTGAGGTGATGATACGCCTTACAATCTCCAGTGATTTCGTTTCAGAAGGATGAAAAGGCTAGTGAAAATGAATTATCGAGTGCTCAAAAGAAACCTCGGATTTCCTCCCTCCTTCCGCCTGTTTCATCGCCACCCTCCTGCGCTGATGACGGCTGTGGCGGAGGAAGAGGTAGCCAGATTCTCGTTCCAGACTCACCACTCCTCCTCACTTTGGAGACCACAGAGTCCCTTGAAGACGGCGCAGATGAGCTTCTGCGCAATGTCTTAGAGGCAGCTGTCTTGGGTGAATCCTTTGAATTATGACGAAGTGAAGTTGACTTTGGTATTTGCTTGTATTATAGTGTACATAGTATTGTCTATAGACTACTGAAAGGGAGGCTGCCGTGTAATCCTCACAAATTGTCTTTTGACGGTCCTCTCGCCAACTTAGGCAGGTATATAATTGATTTTAATTTTCATTTCTACTTTGCTCTCTTTGTCTATGCTGCGAGACGCGGAAGTCGAGACATTTGTTCTCTCAAGGGTTCTTTTTGGGAGCGTGGGGATAAACTGAGACCCCTCTCGATACAACCTTCGTGACTTAGATTTAACCGTAAAAGGGAGGTAGGGTGGGATTAATTGGACAATACTTTTTCCTCGAGTTACTTACCTTGAGGAAGGTCATGCCTTCCCAGGTGGGTTTGAGCATCGCATCTCAACACCAGTTCTGTGTAAGTCTTGAAGCACCTCTGAAAACATATTTTTCGGGAGTGGAAGGCAAATCGACAATTTTCCTTCTACTATCAGAATAGAGCAACGTGTTTCCAGCCCCTGAATATACGTTCTATTTGAGGGTGGATGTCAAGGTTACACAGTGCTGTGACCCTTGGCTGTGGGTTGTTGAGCCAATCGTGAAGGTAACGCCTCAAGATAATCTGGAAGAAGCTTCACACCTACAGCTGCATTTCAGGTGTACCAAGTGGTGATTATCATAATTTCAGATGAATTCAGCCGAACCACGCGGCAGGATTTGGTTGGCCAATGAGGGCTAGGGAAGGGGGGGGATGGGACACCTGGGTAATGCCCACTGCCATAAACTTATCAACGATGGTTTCAATCAAGATTATTTTTTCTCACTAAAGATAGTTCAACCGCAAGAGGCCTTGAGGTAATTTTTAATGCACTGTTACTCCTCATAATGATGAGCTCAAGTCCCTTGCTTCGGTAAATTTAGAAGTGGTTCGGTGCATTGTGCCGCTATGTTACTTACTATTTATAAGTAGCTGATGCTATTCATTGTGCCTACGGCTAAGTGGATCCAGGATGTTTAAGTTTGATTTAGCACTAGATGATTTTGTATAAGAATATTATTAAAACTATAGGCAGTTACGAGGTAATAGCTGTGAGATAGTTTGTGTCGTAGTGACTCCTTCGTTTCTGACGCATCGTTGTGTTGTACAATGAGTAAATACGATTTATAGTGGATGGGTGTTTGAATGAAGACACTTCTTCTAGTTTAGTTTAGTAGTTTGATGAACTCACTTGAGTCTGCAGGAGGTTTGAGGTGTACAGCGCTAAGTCATCTCCCCATGATCTCTGGGAGGAAATGGGGGTCAGTAAGAACGTGAGGGCTCTTTTACCAAACGGTCCGCAGGTTTGTTTTCTTTAAACATTACAGGGAGAAACACGAATGTTGGTAGGTGTAGGGTTAATATCGTGCCCTTATAAGAAACGCAGAATGCTTTAAGGACGAAACAGAGCCAAACATAAAAATCACGAGGTCCTAGTGTGACCGCGGGTTGTTACGCCATTGGTGAGGTAACAGGGCGAGGCGATCTGGAAGGAGCCGCATACTTTCAACTTCAGTTTGGTTGCAATGGGAGGTGATTATACACTTTTTGGGGTAGTGGCGGATGATTTCAGTCGATCCTAGTGACTGGATGTTGACTAGAGGAAGATAGTTAACTACCACCTACCGCCATAAACTTATCAACGATGGTCTCAGTCAGGGTTGCTTCCCTCACCAAAAACAACCCAGATGTAAGAGATGCTGTAAATTTTGTAAACTGTCACAACTTATAATGACGAATTTGAATCCCTTGTTTCGGTAAATTTGAATGTTTTATAGGTAGGCTTCACTTTACTTATTATTTATATGCAACAGTAGCTCCTAATTGTGCTTAAAATCAACTAGATCTAGCGTATTCAAGCCTAGTTCAAAACTGAGTAAGTCTGCTTAACAAGAAATCTGCGAATGCTTGAAATATAACTGAAAAATATTGGTGGAATATCAGTTTTGAGGTAGTTTATGTCTCAATGGTCCCTTCGTTTCTGATGGCACGCATTGAACTGTATAACCAGGAACTGCTGCTGATTGCACATCTTTGTAAAGCAAATTATGAAAACGAACTATAGTAGTTTGGCGAACTCTCTCAAGTCTGCAGGGGGTTTGGAGGGGACAACGATGGGTTACGTTCTATAATCACGCGGGTGGGGGGTCAGAAGGAACGCAAGGACTAATCAGAATGGAGCCACTGGTTGAAAACGTCAAACCCTAGGGGTGCGTCAAGTTATCTCGAAGTTTCAATACTATGGATGAATGCTTGGTATTAGTGAAAAGAAGGACTGGAACACGACTG
This sequence comes from Echinococcus granulosus, assembly GCF_000524195.1. NCBI lineage: Eukaryota > Metazoa > Platyhelminthes > Cestoda > Cyclophyllidea > Taeniidae > Echinococcus > Echinococcus granulosus. The sequence goes on along the minus strand of NW_020170414.1, from coordinate 114,868 downwards.
ACATTACAAGGACCTCATGATATTAAGGGGGGGGCGAATGAGGTGGGCCAAAACGACCGTGTGTGCTGTGACCCGTAAGGTTATTTGACTCAAGACAGCAACTTAATCCCCGTAGCTTAGGTGCACGACAGTATCAAGTAATTTCAGATGGAGAACCACGTCTCTTCTATTTGGCGTGATTAGCGAAATCCGTAGCCATGTTTACAGACAAGCAATGTCGTCAGCTAAGCAGACGCGGTCCAGTAGCTCAAAAACGAACGTAATGGGGCCTTTGCTAGCACAGTAACAAATTTTGAGCAAACTCTTTGAAAATTGACTTCTATAAATGAGCCAAATGACACAAAAATAGGATAAAATTACTGATATATCTATCCTCAGAGTTGCTAACTTCTTTTGAGCTCCAAATTCCGCATTCTTTTCTGTCGTTGCACTGCCTCAGACTTCATGAATCTTCTTGAAACAGGAATACAGATGGTGCCTTAAAGTCAGCCTCGTATAAAGAATGCTGCCTGTTGCATTAGCAGTGTAATATGTAATTTTGAATAATGGGTCTTTCCCAAAGCAAATTACATCGAGATGTGATTCATCCTGGAAAAGGGGTTAAAGACTATACATGCCTTATGTTGATCAGACTTTGCAGGAAAATTTGGCTCAAAGCGTAATGAAAAAGGTGATTGATAAGTTTTAGGCCATGAGCTAACTCACTGTATTCACCATCGCCCCCTTTCGAGTGGTTATTCTGACCTTTCTTTGTGCCAATAAGTATGCTAAAGTTAAGTGAGGCTTTGGAGGACTCTCTGCAATGACTCCGCCCAGATGCCAACATCAGCAGGAAAAAATTCGTATTTTATAGTACTGAGGGTTAGTTTAAACTTCATAAAATCAGGCTTGGTGTTCAATGAGGTTGGGTACAGGTAATATCCTTATCTTTAGGTCACCCGAAACTATCAATAAGGAGGTGATAGGCCATTTCATTATAGATGAAAGTCCATTATCGTTATACCATCAAGATGATGACCACGAAGCCCAAATCAAAGACTCCACGCGTTTGAAAAATGTGGTGTTTTAATACGGCTTTGCGTTTTGTTTTTTGCTGTTTTAGTAATTTTTTAGCCCAAACCACAATGGTCTACATAAAATAAATAATAATTGTCTTTACGGAAGCCTAGTATTTTCTTGTATTTTCCCCAAGTCTGTATTCTGTGTAATTAATAGGGTTATGTTTTGTTAAAAAAATTGAGTGATGCATTCAGATCATCTGTATTTTTTACCTTTTAGATGGAATCGCCTCATTCCTTCAAGAAGTCTGGTAATAAATTCGGTACGATCTTTATGGAAGCACAACAGTGCAGGTGAAATTTTCAACGAAGTATAGCAATGATGGAAGAGAAAAAAGTCTTGTGGAAAGTATGATGATTTCCCTGAAAATAATCGATTTGCCATTGTCTTACATTTGTGTCAGAACTGCCTACTGATTAATCTATAAGTAGACTTGTTATTAATGGTTATCACGTCTAACTTCGGCCCTTTTATTTGCCGAAAGACTAGTAAAGTTTTTAGCAAGGAAAATACTAGCCATAGGAAAGGCCTTTTCAAATAGTCGGAAAGTGAGGAAATTTTTATTGATATATTGGTTAACAAGGGACTTATTAACCAAAACACTTCAGTTTACTTAATATGATTGGGAAAGTCATGTGTTTTTTAAAAGAGATCAAACATATCATCAAAAAACTTGCACAATGTTGACAACTTCATAACAGTGTTTACCTTTATAGTTCCGATGCAATGGGAAGTTCAAATAGATAACACGTTAACTAGTTACCTCCTGCGTTAAGTACTCGAGATTCGATCATTTGCATAGATTTTGAAACAGAATCTGTTGTTGGTAAACGCTTCCATTCCCCCTTCCTCAAACCCCATGTAGTGACTAACCTGGTCCCTCCAAAGCAAAGAGATCAGTTAGTTCCACCTCTGCTAAAGCCGCATCTATAAAAAGTAACACTTGAATTTTGTTCAAAATAGTATTTTAGGATTGTAACTATTTTTGAGGTTCGTGGGAACTACAAAGCGAACGTACAAGTATTGCATATGTTCGACAAGCAGAAGGGGTTGGGACCACTGCTATGGCTAGGAGGCCAGCCTACCCGGCTTAAGTACAATGGCGGTGATGTTAAGTGGCTCTTTACCAGAACTGAGCGTTAAACAAGCAGCCAGTGTATTACAATATTATAGGTACGTGAAAATTATTTAACACCTTGTCTTTCCTCTGGTATTCCCGCTTGGTCGCCACATTGGAAACTCGGACCTTCTTCAAGACTGGCATGCCTCATTATGTACTGGGAGGAAGGAAGGAGGAGGAAGATCTTGGATGACTGCCTCGGACTGCCTACCAACATCAGCCGCAATCGTTAATAGTCGTTTGACTTGCCTAACGCAGACGGTAGGATCGAGGTCAACAGACAAACATTTTTAAAGTTGTCTTTATCGTTCAGCTATCCAGACTACCTGCCATAAACAACTTCTGTGAGGATACGATATTTGCAATAGCAACAAATAGACTGCTCGACTTTGGCGTTATTCTACTTCAGAAGAGTGCGAGGACCCCAAACATCACCGCATCAAAAGCTAGTCTGCAAGATAGTCACATAAACGATGACATGCAAAGCTTTGTTTGGCAAGATGCAAGTCAGTGTTCGCTGACGGAGTACGCTCTGTGAGCGTGGTATAACTTATGATCATCAAGGTGATGAAAGAGACCGCGCCATCTTAGCTTGGAGGGAGGTACACTGAAAGAGAGGAATTTTTAATCCCGTCTCAGAAAGGACAAAATAGGAAAAGATCTTCAATGAAGCAACTTACCTGTTGGCGAGGTTTAATGCTCACCAGTACCTCTGGAAAGGTCTTAATTTTTGAATAGTCAATTAACTTCTTTTTGTCAAGCCGTGAAGGGCTTCAAACCAATCAGGGTGTCATTGTAGACGCACGATGGGAGGGGCCTGTTGATGACTTTGTTCTTTGATTAACGAGTGAAATAACGTGACTAAATTCAGTTTTAAGGTACTACATCCGTTGAAAATGTAGACCACATCCATCTGTCCTTGAAGTAGGCGCGTTGAATGCAAGAGTTTTGACCAACACTGAGGACAGAAAGAGGGGGAGGCTCAGGCGAAACCACATGCTTAGGACTGCTGGCTCAGGAGCAACTGCGAATTTACACAGATGGGACTAGATATAAGCAGGCAACGGAAGGCTTGTCTTTCACTTTAAAGAATGCTGCTGAAGCAGAATGGAAGAAACTTCGGAAAAAAACTAATATTTTAAAGGGTCGAAACTATAGCCAGTTTCCATTGGAAGCCAACAATTAAATGCCTACAGTCTGATAGAAATTGCGGCCATCAGACTACGAGAAAGGGCGTCTCCAACTTTCGCCCCCTGGTAGTAGAGAAGCAGAGGTTGCCACACATTCAACAAAGATGGGCTTTTGAATTAACCTCTCGATGGACAATTTTTCTTTCATTAAATGGCAATAGCAAAATCAAATCTAAGTAAGCAAGTACTGAGAAGTGAATATGATATCCTACAGGGAGAATTGGATGTGGCACGTGTGTAGCGCCTCTAGACTTGTCCGAAGCCGGCAGAATGCGAATTCTCTAACGGAATATGTGTAGTCAACGTGGAGAAGGGGTTAGGGTTACTGGCAGGCGTGCAACGGTGGAACAGCAACGTGGTCGGTTACCAAAACCGAGATTTAAACAAACAATTAATGTAATAAACATCTTTTTTGCTTAACTCTTCTCTTTGGGTTGAGCGGACAGTGAAGGATACGGCCCTTGGACTACACCAGAAGTCCCTTAGCCTTTTTGTGCTTTAGCAATACATTTTCTGTGCTGGTGTTGTGTCTTCATTCGTCTTCAAGATAGCCTCAAGGCGACACATTGATGGCTGCGGAAAGCGAATCCTGTCACAGCGGAAAATTGGCCTCATATTTTGATTGCCAAATACTAAACCTTAACTTGATGGAAGAAGGTTATATATCGTAAGTGAGAGAATCTGCGTCGACCCCTTGCAGGTCCGATTATACCGTCTATCTTCAACAACTACGTCAGTTTCGTGTGGTGGAGGAATGATATTACTAATCGAAGTTACACTAACCGTGAACCGTATAAGTGAGCTCGTTACGGAGTTGTCTATAGTACCTGTATGAAGATGTCATTTAAGGATGCACGCGATGCCTCCTTCACCCCTCTACTAGCCGGATAGAACCCATGTATATATAGGCAGGCAGCACAGAAGTGAGCACAAAGCGGCAAGGAGGCAGAGA
>NW_020170414.1:108754-110447 GCF_000524195.1 Echinococcus granulosus | reverse complement strand
TAATTCTGCTTTTGGACTAGTTTTGTCATGACTGGCGCTGGGCGTGCAAGGTGTCCGGCATATTCCCGCTTTCCCCAATACTGCTCTCAAGGGAAACAAAACGCCGGAACTGGCAGTATTGCCAAGAGAGATTGGTGAAGTAGCGGTCAAACATGTTCTCATTTGCACCCGAATTTGATGATCGGAGCGGTTGACTCGAAGGCATGACCTATGATGCACCGAAGATTGACCAAGGTAAACGCCAAGATGACACTTGAGTTGTTTAATTACCTGCTCGTTTTGGATTAGGTGGGCACTAAACTGCAATTTACTTCCAATGTTGCATCGTTTTTGAAGTTGTCTTATGAAAAATTCGTGCTCAAGCGTTTTGCGTCCTTCTGAACTCTCTCGAGAGGAAAAGTGATCGCCAAAACTTATTTTTTTATTATGCAAATAAGCTTCCAGCGCTCTTTTGCTCATCTTAGTCTTGCATGTGTCACACATATGTGACGTGCAAGATGTAGCAGCAGAACTGAGGCATCACACGTATGCGACGCTGATACCGTTAAGACCAGTTGTACCTCAAAGCACCTCTAAATCTGCCATATTATAGCCGAACGCGTTTGGGCTTGGGAGACATTTCTCTACTGCTCTTCGGCAAATTCAATTTCTTGTTCAGAAGAAGTGTAACAATACAACACCCATCACTTGCCTCAACGATACGAATGAGTCGATTGGATCATCTGTACAAATGTTCCACTACGATTAGCCGCTAACGATAACCTTACCATACGAAAAAATTGGGGCTATTATTAGGTCATTTTCCCTTGTTAGAATACGCACAAAGCAGGTCATTTCGCAAGTTAACGTAAGAGCTGGTTTTACCCCATGGGATATGTCAAGTAAAGAATGCACAATGTGTCCTTTCTCACTGTTCACTAAATTTCAACTAGCACACCGATTATAGGTATTTTATTTTCTCTCTCCTTGCGTACTCATCTAGGACCAGCACGAAGTATGAGGTGGTGTAGTCACACATCTCCTTGGAGTGATGCCTAGTCTCTCGAAGTCATTAATTCGAACTTATTGAATCCATCTTCTTTTGTACAGTCTGGTAAAACAATTTTCAGTGTGACATCCCGAATCGCATTAGCACTACACTTAACTTCACAGTTAAGTATCTACCTCGGAGTCATGGAGTCACCCACTCCCTCCCTTCCAGCCCATTTACGTGGCAACTATTCGACCAAGGTAACCCCTATCACTTTCCGCAGGAACACCTGCCGAAATGCCGATACATTTAGTGTAATGAATTTCGGAGGAACGTCCCCTTCTGTTGCTTCTCTTTTGACAACCATAATTACTTTTAGCAGCTTAGAATGTGGGTTGTGAACCTGTTTTTTAAATTAGGCTTTGGTGCGTTATCGCTGGGATTAACTCGGCCTTAGCGCCACGCTTCCCTTGAGCCTTTTGGCATCCGTCCTCAGCTCTTGAAGTTCTGATATCGTATTTGACTGCATCAAGCCTCCTCCCAATGTAGTGCTTCATCTCAGCAGGAATGTCGATGGGGCGAAAATTGCCTGCTAATGTGCAGGATCTTGAAAATATAGATTATCGTATTACATAGCCTCCCTCCTCTTTTGAGCGTCGTCCCCAGCACTCCTGCGTCAGCCATTACAACGTAGTCGGTGCAGTAAAGAAACACCCACGAGCC
>NW_020170414.1:94707-108654 GCF_000524195.1 Echinococcus granulosus | reverse complement strand
TTTAAAACAGGTCCATGGGGGATGGTAGGGGAAATCCGTAACGAAACTTCCAGATGGTTCACGGCTAGTGTCGCTTCAGTTGTTAATAGCTTTTTTGCAGAACACGGGACTGGGAGAGATGCCGAAGGTAGACGTCAACACCAACCCTTCTGTTAGGAGTCATCACCATTCTCCCATCCGTAGCATATGCACTTCTTCCGCTCCACCAAGGCTTATCACGCAGAAGTGGAAAATCAGGATACATGTCTTTCAAGATCGGGTTCGCTTTCCGCTGCCACCAATGTAGCGTCCCGAGACTCCCTGAAGACGAAAGAAGACACAATACTCGGGCAGAATATATATATTCAGCACGGAGAAGGTGTCTGGGTTATTGGCATGGCCCGAAAGACCAGCCCCACTTAGCGAGGTACAAGGGGACCCATTCAAAGCACAAGAGTGACGCCTCACCAATACCGAGGGATAAACCATTATCGTATTACAAATTCGATTAAAGTAACCTCTATCACTTTTTGCAGGAATATCTGACGAAATGCCGATACATCTAGTATAATGAATTGCGCAAAAACGTCCCCTCATATTGCTTCTCTATTGCCGAGCGTGGTTACTTTCATCAGCTTTAAATGTAGATTGTGGACTCATTTTTTAAGATCAAGCCTTGGTGCGTTAGCGCTGGCACCAAATTGGCGTCAAAGCTCTGCTCCTTGAGTCCTCTGGCATTTGTCTTCAACTCTTGAAGCCCTGATATCGTAATCAGCTATTTGGCTGCATCAGGTCTCCTCCCAATGTAGCGCTTCATCTCAGCAGGAATGCTGATGGGACGGAAATTGACAGGATCATAAAAATATAGACATAAACAAGACAGTCTGATACCAAAACAAAGGCACGAGAGACTGAGCAGTTTAATGCACCCGTATAGCAAATATCGTTATGTTGTGGTCTGATCACACTCGAAAGTCTTGCCACTAAGAGAGACTCCGGAAACCGAGGGAAGAGCCCATGAAGTTCTACTCATTTCCAGTGAGCAACTTTAATAACTATTGGCAAGTAACTTGGCAATGTAGGTTACTCATTTTCATCTCCGTGATAGTGAACCAGATGAACTTCTAAGAAGGCACACGACTCATTACGTGATGTATTAGGAGTGCATGACCTTAAGCTGTTGCCCCAGCGACCTGATTCAGAAGCGCAATTTGGCTTGTATGCGCCTACCTTAATTTGAAGAAAACCAGGATGCCAAATTCGACGCACTTTCACCGGTATATGTTAGTTCCTAAACTAGCGGCCTTTATCTAATTGCCTAGAGAACTAATATCTTTTTGAAATGGTAACACAAGCATGTGCTCACTATGGTCTACCCACCAATCACTCAAACATTTGTTGCATGTCCAAAGCTTGGATTTTTAAAGATAATGACGAAGTAGGTCAAAAAATGCTTTCAAAAGTGCATCCCATTTTAGTGACCCCAATTTTGTGTAAACAAACCGTAGGGGGTTCAATATCGATGAAGAACAATACACCCTTTAATCGCGGACGCCTTGTGAATTGAGGGTGAGGAAGTAATCTTTAGCTCCGAGGATACGGGAAATGCACGCAACGATGCTGGTGAAGAAGGAGCAGTAAGACATAGAAGGAAATCTTTAAACAATCCGACAGCTTGAAAGAGGTGTAAAATCCAATACTTTGATTGAATACTGCAGCCTATACATAAGAATTTGGCAACGGTACCTATTTCACTAGTGGAACAAATAAACAATATTAAAAAGTTGAAGGTAAGTGACTGTGTTCATATGGTAAACATTGGGTAGGTTGACGCAGAACTTTTGAGAAATCCTGAATAACTATTAAGTTTGTGAATAAAAGCCGTCCTCAAAAAGTGAGTAACGAAGGACATCATGATGCTGTGGATAGGACGGTCCAATGTTTTGAGAAAAGTAACCGGAATTAGCGCTTACTACCGGTTGTCGTAAAGGGCACTTTTACTTTTGTGCATAGGCAAGTGGAATGGTTATCTCAAATTAGAAATGATTCCATCATGCTACCTCCAATATTTCTTTTCTCAAAGTAATTCCTCTTAACGGACTTCATTAAGTCGTGCTCATTTCGAATACGTGAACAGAGTCGCTTTGTAACTGCAAGCGAATTTCACATCCTCTACTTTAATGGCATCAAAAGATAGTGTTTGCGAGGAAATCCAGTATTGTAGGTGGCGCAGTTGCATATTTAGATTGCATACTTTGTGCTGGCGCTTGGTGGTGTTTGCCACGTAAGCAACGAATAATTTGCAAAAGCGATTTCGTAAGTACTGATTTAAATTGCGCCAATTACTACTTTAAGAAAGCTGTCCTCCAAACAACGACCAGTAAAATTTTTTGATAGGATTTAACCCGTATTTTGGCTGAAATCAACAACATTTGCCAAATCTACACAATAAATCGAACAAAACGTCGTATATTTATCTGAAATTCATGAGACATAAATGCAATCTGACATGCAAGTGACATCAAATCACCTTGGCAAGAAGCATCATAATAAACGCGGATTAAACTGTTTCTGATTTAACGTTAATACAAAAGAGCGAATTTGTGTCAGAAGAAAATTAGAAAACTTCTGAGGAGTTGTTTGTTTGGGCAAGCGAACTTCAGGCAACATCGGATAGTAGTACAGCGGGAACCCTGGTTCGACTACTATCGTCACAAAAATGAAGAACCCTGCTAACTTCCAAACTGTCAAGTGATTTTTGCGATCGTTCACGAGTTATTTTGGCTTGATATTATCCACGATGACACTACATGGAGTTGAAGTTCCGCCACTCTCGGGTTTTGGGTATTTTGATGGTTTTGAACAAGTCACTTTGCTCTCCTCCTTCATTTCCTCGGTAGAGTTCTTTTTAAACGCCTTGACTACAGCATTTTTGGCTAAAAATAAAATTACACAGTCTTTGGCATTCAAACACCAAAGTGACAGAAAACCAGTAAACCGATCAAGACCTACAAGATTCAATTAATCTCAAAACCTGGAATCTTATCAAAAATCAAGCTGAAACAACGATGAGTATTCAGTTTTGGGCACTGCTTTGAAACAAAGTAGTGTGCAGCATACCTAATACTTTAATTTAGATTTACCTGATACGCGTGGCAAAATAAAAGTTAATAAACAGGCAAAACCTCTGCAAATCTCGCAACAAGGTAGGTAATACGACTTAAGGATTTTAATTTTGCAGCCCATAGTGCTTTGTCAATGGAAAAAATTCAGTCAAAACAGGCATTGTACCCAAACACAAAAGTCACCACCCCATTGCTGTAAAGTAATAATTTTCGATCGCCGTCGCTAAATTGTAAAGGGGCGACCTTCAATTTCACCAAAAATACGCCTGTTAGCCAATATAAACAAAAGAGAGAGATCACCTTTGGTGATTTTTACCAAAGTCACATAATACTATTTACCTGTTTATTTTTAATAGCCTTACAAAATTTTCATTCAAATATTTTTGCAGAAGTTCACATTAAAATTTGGACACTTAAGTGCCTTAGCTTTTCCTGTGAGCAAACGGAAGCTACAAGTGCTGGATCTTTGAAGTCTAGACATTCTGTGTTACTTAAGAATTGTCTTAGGAAGTGGAAACATTTTGTCTTTGGCATAAAATGAGCATACGCAAAGTGCTTTTTTAATGAAAAACTCTTTGAAAATCATATTTGATCTTGTATTTTCCAGTAGCACTTCAGAGTTATTTTGCCTTTTATTACTATAGTACAAAGCAGTTTGACTACCGGGAACACACGCTTTGGGCAAGTCATCCAGATGGAAGTACAAACCGCAGAGATTAGATATAAAACAAACTTAATTGCAAAACCTTTATTGTTTGTTTAATTTTCAGCTTAAATAAATGACTATCTAGGACCTCCGCCTTGGGACTATATCAGTAGCTCTAACCATTTTTTACGTTAAAAGTGCATTTTCTGTCATATTGTTGTACCTACGTTCGCCCTCAGCAAAGTCTCGGAGCACTAAATTAACGACAGCGGTAAGCCAACCCGATTTTAAAGGTCATCTCTCCTTATTTATACTGCTGGTTGATAAACCTTAGCTAGGTGGCAGATGCATATGATGCGCATGGTAGGATGTGGTACAACCCCTAGAAAAAGGTCTGAAAATGATGTCTACCTTGGTAAAATACCCAAGTTCTGTGTTCAGCAGGAATGGATTTAACAACTAAGTCAACACAACCATTGGCCATGAATCACCTGGAAAGGTCTGTTAGGGAGCTCCCTTCGGCACCTGTATGAATATGTCAACGAAGTGAACACGCGATACCTCCTCCACCTGTCTACTGGCTACACAAAACCTACGTAGAAATGGCTAAGTATCACTGAAGCGTGAACAAAGTGGTAAGAGGAAATGAGACGTCATTCTTTATACGCCTGTTCTTCTAGTTCAGAGTTCCTACGATTGGCAATGGACAAGCCTGATGCCTAGCACATTCCTCGTCCACAGTGCCGTTCTCGTACAGAACTTAGTTTTAAATCCAGTGGAATCCCCAAAAGGAATCCGTGACATTACGGCCGAACGTCTTCTAAGTTCCATGGAAGTTCGATGGTTAGCACGGTAGAATCTTGGTTTTGTATTATACAGCGGCATTTACGTTATGACGGGCGTTGTGGAAGGTTGACTAATGGGTGCGTCAGGGAATGCGCTTGGGGAAGGAGAGGGACTGTGTAATACTTAGCCCATCTCGCTCATTCATCGGTGTACCTTTATGAAAATTCCTTATTTTCAAAATTCATTTTCCTTTTTCACTGCTTGATAATGTATAGCATTATGGGACTTACCTGAAGACGAAAGAAGGCAGAATGTTTGGGCAGAATATGTATTCCCGATACACAGTGGGGCTTAGGGTTACTGGAATGGCTTGGAGGCCAAGCCGTCCAGCGGACATAAAACGGCGGATCCCCTAAACAGTCACTCACCAAAACCGCAGGTTAAACAAACAAATGGCATATTGTATAGCTACTAGTTTGAATGACATCGGTTCTCACTTATAAATACGCCGTGGTGAAACTCAATTTGTTTCAACAGAACCTCTGATTTCAGAGTTCGGTTATTAACATAAGGTCATGGCTTTGCCCACCTAGGCTACCTGAGTGACAATAAGTTGGCCAAGCTATTTAGTTCAATGAATGACTTACGGAAGCTTCGCAAAGAAATCTTCTGTGTTAACTTATGTCTTAATAAGTTTTCTACCTTTTTAATGTTGCTCCTCTATCGTTCATAGTTATGAATAAATTTTTCACACCTGGCTTCTTTACTATATCACTGGTGCAATGTGGAACGGAAAAGTCAACGCGGCTTCATTAGCCCCCCTCCCCGTTAGGTCCTCTAGCGGCCACCCTCAATCCTTGCAGATCAGATGTGTTATCCAACGCCTTGCTTGACTTGTGTCTCCTTACTCCTGGTGTAGGGTTTTAGATCTTTGGAAATGTTAATCGTGGAAATTTTTGTTACTGACCCAAAGGACTAGGAGACCATAGGCATGAACCAAACACTGTTGCTGAAATGAAAACACGGGACTGTGTAATTCACAAAAAACTTTGCCGTCCAATCGCACCCTTAAGTTACAGCAATGTGTTATAAGAAGAGATCATAAAAACCAATGACAAAACCCACAACTGTCTAGCTACTTTAATGCGATCTCATTACTACAACTTTAGCAACTTATAGCTAGTAAATTGCAAAAATGAACCGAATCGAATCTTAAGTTGGCACGTGACTCGTTATGTGATGTACTATAAGCATATTTCCTTAAGTTAGCCTCCCAGATATACTATTCAAAAGGCATAATTTTTGCAACGTACTCACTAGACCCTGACGAAAAGGCAAAGGCCAAATTTGATGTACTTTCGTCGGCATCGATGAGCACCTAAGCCTGCACCCATAACTTATCGCTTTGGAAACTAATAAAGTCTTAAAATAGTAAGGCAAATAGGTGCCTAATATAACCTCCTCACCTATCACTCAAACCTTTATTTCGCATTCAACTCCTTTAGTTGTTCTAAAAATAGCTATTTAATTAATTGTCAAAATACAGGTAAACTCTGTCCTAGCGCCCAGATATTATTAAAAAAATTTTTATCACATAGTACTAGTGTTTCAAACAATATATTTCTTTTGCACAATACTGCCTTTTATTTGCGACTTAGTTCTTTCCTCTTTTTGAATCTGAAAATCGTGGAAATACTGCCAATAAAGGAACATAAGCCAAATAAGCCCGCTTTTCCTAAATTTAGCAAAAACTGTTACAGAAAATGACGGGTTATGAACTCTATTGGCCAAAATTTATCGCAAATTAAATAAGCCAATGTTTCGTTTTCAAAAGTACACCCGTTTTCCGTGACCCACGTATTTGTGAAGACAAACAGGACAGAATAACGAGCCGTGTAGTCGCATTTACAACAGTCCTGGATTTTTTTGAAAAATTTGAGCTGTACGTTGAGCATGAGCAGGCCGCCTACTGATCCTAGATTAAGAAAACTGGATGCAAATATGCTAAAGGTGAAAGAATGGTGGGTTTCAGATGAAAATATTGTTCACGACAACTCAACTTAAAATAGCCACAAAATGCAGCATAAATAAAGGATGCTAGTGGTCTTGATTGTTTGTGAATGAATACTGGATGTATTCATCAGTATACCATGTAGAGATTGAAATAGGCACCGTGAAGAATCCAAGAACAATCTTAATTTTAACAAATAAAAATTGTATTTTGGAAATTGGGGGTCGATGGCCATTTTAAGGCCATGGAGGAGATAAGTAGCGCACTTTTATTGGGAGTAACAAGAATTTGCACCAACAAGTGGCTCTTCGAAAGTGCCTTTCCTGGTCTGTGCAGAGAGGAATGTCAGTACCATTGCATCCTGCAAACATCTAGCTCATTTTTTCAGGAAAAATCCTGTAAATGCATACTGATTTTGGGTGCAAGGCAGACTTATCATCTGGTAAAGGAACAGGGCCAAAAAGCAAAGGAAGTAATTTCTAGTAGTTTGCGCAAACAGGAAGATTAACAGTAATAAACAGACAGGAGCATCATTGTCATGCCAATTCGTACGGCGTTGAGTCACCCTCGTGACCTACCTTGATGACAAGATTCAAATTCTAACGTTGCGAAGACTGTCGGATTCAACAGATGAGCACACGCTACTTTATCATTAACAGCTACTTGGCAGAATTCATTTGATTTTACTTCAAAAAAATACATAAGCAGGGTGACCTTGTGATTGTGAGTGGGGTCACGTGCTCATTCCTAAGTACACCCAAAGGTCTTCTATCCGAGAAGGCCTAGTTTTGCAATCGACATAGTTGTAAAATACTCAGTACTGCCGCTAGATTATTGTTTACCACTCAGGCAAAGGCAAGTATGCGTGCACAACTTTGCGATTAAGTTAAATTTTTGCGAACAAGCACAAGCTGATTATTTCTTAAAAAATAAGACTGTCCTCCAAACAACTGCCGGCAAAAACTATGATAGGATTTGGCCCAGCAGTGCCTGGATAATACATTTTAACATAAATTAAAAATAGTTTCTAAACTCTTGATGAATTTAACAAAAAGACCGTTTACTTAACTTGATTTTGTAAGGCGTAAGTGAAACACGACAAATAAATACCCCTACAATACATTTCCGGGAAATGCCATGGTAAAGGTAGGTTACATTAACACTGGAATTATTTAAAAATCAAAAAAGACAATTTAGGTCATGAGGAAAATAAAATGAGAGAAGTTTTGGAGAATTGTGAGTTTGTGCAAGCGAACTTCAGGTGACATCGGATAGCAGTGCAGCAGAAGCCCTGTTTCGGCTGCTATCGTCATAGAAATGAAGGACCTTGCTAACTCCAAAACTGTCCAGCAGTGCACCTACTCACCCACAAGTTATTTTGGCTTGGTATTGTCCATAGTGTAATCAGCATGAGTTGGAGACTCGACACTCTCTGGATTAGGGTCTTTTGATGGTTTTGAACAAGCAACTTGGCTCCCCTCCTTCGATTCCTCACTCGAATCTTTTTTAAACGCCTTAGTTATGGCGTCCTTAGCTAAAAACCACAAAAAGCTAGATAGTCCTTAGTGCTTGTAATGTTAAGTTGCAGTCATCTAATAAACACAATGGGAAACCTCTGCGTGAAAGGTTCATTTATTCTCCACATTTCGAGTTTCATTTAAGTATTAGGCTAGAATAAACGTAGAGTTATAATATTCAGACATTGCTTTTGAAAATTAATAAAGTAACATGCTTAACACTTTCAGGTCGTATTCCTTGATTTAAAGTGAAGAAACGGGTAATAAACTAGCAGAAATTATGAGTACCTAACGCTAGGAAAGACACAGCAACCCAAGGTCTTGATCATTTAACTCAAAGTACATTGTCCATAAAGTAAAGTAAACCACAAATATCTACCCTACCCGCTCGTATAAGTCACAGCACCATCGCTGTAGCGACAATTGGTTTCTGGCCCCAGCCGATGAACTGGGCAAAACCGACCTTTAATCGCGCAGAAATACTCATTGATTAACATAAACAAAATTAAAACCTAAAGAGGGGGGTTTTTGCTAACAGCAAATGGTGTTAAAAAGTAGCGATCTTTACAAAAAACCAAAATTTTAACTTTTATCATCCTGAAGGTAATGTTCGGCTAAGCCTATTTTTAATGTTATGTACAAGTTGATTGTTAAAATTTTGGCTCCCAAACTGCCTTTGTTTTCTGTCGTGCGCTATTTCCAAAGTTTGTTTTAGTATTAAGGTTTTTCGTGCGGCAGGTATTTAGATGGATGAGGACCTCTTCGAAAAATACATATTTTCTTTGACATTTTGCGGCATTTAAATGTCGCTTATCTTTTGACACTATTGCATGGGATAGCACGAAGGCTGGAGGCATATCCTTTAGACCGGACTATCCAAGATATATCACAAACCGCTAAAACTACATGCTTAAACACAAGTCAAACTGCTATATTACAATTTTTACGTCTTGGATTTGGCAACGATAACTTAGAGGTCCCGCCACTGTGCTTTATCCTGGCGGTCATGCAGTTTAGCCCTCAGCCCTCCTATACGTCGTTATTACGTCTTCTGCAAGAGTATTATGTCTTCTTTCGTCTTCAGAGAAGTCTCGGAGAGCAACACAAATCGTCACAGCTTACCACTTTAATATTTTGGTTTTTCGGAATGGATGTATTCAGTACCTTTTATGGTTGATTCTGCTAAAAATTTGGCATTGTAGATATTTTTGGGTCCACTTTTACTATCTTTCAAAAATGCTCTAGTACTAACTGGTAACTTAACATCAAGAGACGTCTTAAGCGAAAAGCCTTAAAGTTTAACACGGTCAAAAATCTCTGCCTCCGCTTAGGTCTTGAACAATTCTACCAGTACACAGTTCTTCAACCTTTTTAAGCTTTTATAATCACTTCTAATATACTCCATTAAAATAAAATTGTATTAAAACGCCTTCAACTTTCACTGCAAACCAGACCTTGGCAATAGTGTACTTCAATATCAGAGCCCAAGAAGCATCCATAAGTGAGCCAAATTGGCGAGGACAAATAATCAGGCAATACCTTGCACCACAAATCGTTTTGGGCGTTACCACAGATTTCCATGGGTACCTCTTTAAGACCTTGTAAATAACCGCCAGTTTGTGGACGTCTCTAGGTAACCCACAGATCCACAGACAGATAATCTACCACCTTCATTGAAAGACTGTGATGACATGGTTTCTTTCACAGCAGTAGGAGAATTTCTGCCTTGTTACGCCTGCTCTTGTAAGTATTCAGAGGCTGCTTCAAGCAACAGTGAATACTCTGCACCATTGAAAATACAAGCATTTGATGAGAGGCTGGTAAAACTATTCTCTACAACGTAATTGAGGCTTGTTTGACACACCAGCCTATCATGCGCGCATTCCGATAAACTGAAGGCCGCTTTGGCATCTTTGGAAAACGAAGAACTAGAATCCGAATCCCTGTAAAGATAGAAGTCGTCTACATTAATAGGGCGCTCTGAGGTTGGGTCTAAAGTCGGTTTGCGGTCACCTATGACGTCGATCGGAGAATTGTAGGTTCCGCCCAATGCGTCACTTTTCTTCTCCCCCCCTAAAGACAGCGATTCTCTTGCACACGAAATCTTCCTGGTTTCCATATTTCCTCCTGCTTGTGTAAAGTTCTTGTGCTGCGGACTTTTTTGCACCAGACTTCATGGCTTCAGAGGTACTCGTCACCACATCAGGAGATGACAGTTCTGGACGCCTTGACGCAGTCGATTTGTCATTGCCACTACCTTCTGGATGGGCCGTTGAGACGCTGACTTCAGAAAACAGCGTAGCCACAGCGGCAGATAGAGAAACGCTTTTGTCCACCCTAGTAGAAGAAGCCGTATCTTGGAGCGCTGAATAGAAATATGGAAGACACGTAAATGTTAACGAAAGGTAGTTTAAAAGCTGATAACCCACAGCGCAATAAACATGTTTCCCTGCCTAGTGTGAGGAGTTGAAGCTAAAATCTGTGGAGTGGAGATAAGACGTGGACGGTGGATCGTGGAATCCTACAGACAACTTCCTTATCCAACCCGCCCTGGATGCAATCAACGCAGAGCTGTCGAGTGCACAAACAACCGATTCGGCCTCTTCAAGTACCTCCAGTTGGTTGCAGGCTGTTAAAAGTGTTCTCATCGGCTCCACCGAACCAAAAATAAAGCCCGTAGTTCTTAGTATTGATTAGGAACGGTCAAAAGAGGCGCCAGGGCGGTATTAAGTCTGTCCTTACTTCGGTCGAAGATTCGTGTAGTGAATACCTAGAGTCAGAAGATGTTCGGCTGCTGCTTCTGCAATCACCTATCCAAACGGAAGTGGAATGCGGCAAAGCACATGTACAAGTGCCTCAATGCACGAAATGTGGCTCACCTGCAGAAAGAAACCTTAATCCACGTGGTTGTCCTCCACCCCTCACTCCCCTAACTCCAGATGGCATGCTCCATGTGTACGAATCGGTGACTACGCCATCCTCATCCTTGTAACAGCAACTAATATCGCAATTGCTTGCTCCACCTTCAACCATAGCATTCGGCGGCCCGTCGCATGTCTTCAAACAGACAAATTTCCGGGAGGTAAAAGCACATTTGGAGCATGATAGCAATGATTGTGATAATGTTGATCATGTGAAATGGGGCAAAAGCCTACAGTCTCCGACCTCTACTGATCCATCCATTTTAAAACTGGTAAATTTAAAGCTTTTCTTGGTCTCGAATTGCCTCAAAACGGTTGACTGATTTATCGCCGTGTTCCAAATATTTCAGGCCATAAAATCTGAGGAGGAGGAGGTGGAAGGAAGAGAGATGGGTCAAAAAGATCAGCCGGTAGCCTAAACTCAGATTGGGGCAGGAGCAGAAAGTCCCATCTTTCAGTCCCACAGCAATATCCTATCTTGAACCACTTGTTG
This sequence comes from Echinococcus granulosus, assembly GCF_000524195.1. Classification (NCBI taxonomy): domain Eukaryota; kingdom Metazoa; phylum Platyhelminthes; class Cestoda; order Cyclophyllidea; family Taeniidae; genus Echinococcus; species Echinococcus granulosus. Next base: position 97,176 of record NW_020170414.1, on the reverse strand, counting down.
TAGTTCGTCCTTTATAATTCACAGCAAACTGGTGTTGCTGATTTTTTAATCTTTGGCGGAGCGTTGAAGGAGTATGAGAAGGAACCTCCAAATTCAAGTTTAAGCAGTATAGCTCGACTTGAAGATTGTGACAATGCTGTCAATGCGATAGCCGCGCTTGTAAGTTCATGTCAAGGATGTTTAAAGATAATATATGGTTTGTTAATGACGGTTGTTGATGGACCGCTTCTGAAGAAAGACAAGGTTGAATTAAAGAAAGTGTGGGTAGCTGTTTGCCCTCATTAGAGAGGGATTTTAGTAACAAGGAGTTGATGTAAATTTTAGGTCAGCATTGTTCCAAGGTCATGGCTCACTTCTGCGCCAACCTGTTTCGATGACAAAAAAGAAAGGCAACCACAATTTCATGCCAGTCGGGTGCTTTTCAACCTACCCCCCTTTGTAGTCCCCTCCTCTCACCTCAATGGCTTCACTTCACTTCGATGTCTCATTTACCTTTGCTGTTTGCGTGTGGATCGTGTGGTCAAGCCAAACACTCATAAGCACTCCCTAGATCGGGAACTGGAATGCTGGATTGCTTCAAAACACTTTTGCATGTTAATCTTGGGTAGCACATGTTAATTTTTCCATTTGCCTGCACGTATTTCTCTCCTCAGCCCTTTTCGGTTCAGCAAGGAGTGTATAGAAGGAGTTGATATTCCCTCTTTACTTCCGATCATCACATTTGATCGCAGTATTTCAGATAGCCTCAAAACATCAGTGGAGGTGGGTGTCCTTTTCGGCCCACAACCGGAAGTACGAAACATTAGTTCAGAGATCTGAGAAGTTTGCCTCTGTGAGGCAGTTTGAATCGCGCCTATGAACCCGGAAGGAGTCATCTTGCCTCCTGATTGGTTCTACGGAATGCTTTCATCTGGATCACAATTACACGTGTGCCTCCGTACGAGGTCGCCGTATCCGAAAGTAGAGACGAAGTTCTGTGTGTCCGCGGTGTTGATGCTTGCACCAGATGAATTTATGTTGGTGGAAAAAGGATTGTTTGTGGCTTGTAATGCGACCGATTGCGTGATCGGTTTTGGTGGTGGGTGTGGTGGTGATGGTCAAGTCACACGGGATATTTGCATCTGCATGTCCCTCTTCCACAGTTTTACACTTATCTCAGCGTTGAGCTAATGCACACAAGGTCTCGGCAGTGGGAGAGGTGTCGGTGTGGTCGAATCATTCTGCAACAACTGGCTTGTCTTCGTGTGAAGCGCGTGCCAACTTGTCAAAGTGGTGGATAGTCGTGAATGTGATCACGTTTTGTTCACCGTCTAAACAAGCGTATTGGCTCCTTGAGCAAATTCAACATGTGTCGGCCTGCTGTGTGTCCGATATTGGGCTGACCACGTGCTAACGCGAATGACTGCCATCTCTTGTGAATGGAGTCACCACTACAGGTGGACGGATAATTGGTCGTCATGGGGACGGATGAGTGTTCCATTAGTGTACCGTACCCTACTTGAAATCGTCTGTAGGTGTGAGTTGATAATGCCGAATTCGTTGACGAGCCACCTTACTTATTCCTTGACATTGCGTGCATGCGCCTGCTGCCATCACTGCCTTCCATCAGCAACGGCGTCGGGTGCGGCCATTGGCATGATGCCCACTTCTGAATGCAATATCACCGCATTAGCGTCCTCTTTGCATACCCGCTTGAGAATTACAAGTCTCAGTCTGGTTTGAGGTACTCTCCCATCCCCATTCTGTCTCGGATTCTCTTTTTGAGAACAAAGTCTTCCCAAACTGAAGAATGCTGAGTGGCTTTCCTTCAGTGAACCGCTGGTGGCACGAGTGTACCAACCATCAATGCACTGTGTGTACTACTTTCCCACTTCTTAATGTTTACATTGTTAATTTGGGTTGTTTTGCAGCTACTGGAATGATTTTTAACACCTTTCTGCTTCACTTAATTTCGCTGAACATGTGCACCAAATCATTCATTCCTAAATGTTCCAGTCCGTTCCACCAGTCGCACATTTATCATCTGTCCATGGTAAAGTGGATGCATTCCCACCTCTTTGTAGACTTTTTAACCACCCTACGGACCTTTTTACTGGTGGAGGCTGCATTGCATTGGTAGTTGTTCGATGAATTGCTCGGGGCGACTACTACCCATCCTGAATGCATGTGCACCTGTTTGTGTTCGTTACTTGCAGGCCCTCTACTTAATCGCGACCAACGGGAAACCGGAGATAAAGGACGCTGACAAACTGAGTTCTGAGTTCCGTGACTTCCTTGACTGCTGTCTCGAGGTGGACGTTGAGAAACGAGCCACTGCCCACGATCTCCTCAAGGTGAGATTCCTTGTTTTTTGATATTGATAGGCTTTCGCTCATCTCACTAACATGGAATCCTTTTCTGAGTTGACTTGTTTTTCTTGGTTATGTAGCAGTACGAGTGCTCACCTGTTTTAAAAGTCACTTCTGTTAG
>NW_020170414.1:89845-94607 GCF_000524195.1 Echinococcus granulosus | reverse complement strand
GTTGCCCGTCCATCATAAAGTAGATGCATTCCCGACCTCTTATCAGACCAGACGGAGGATTGGTCATCTCAAAAATGTCGGCACGTTTCCAATGACTCACTGGTGAGCGGATAAGGATCCCATCACCATAATGAACTGCGCTTGAAGTCTTCCATAGGTGTGATTGTATAACGTCGAGTTCAGGTTTTGCTCCTTCGTTGACCCAAGACTCTTTTCAGCAATAGGCAGCAGAGGCGATTTGTATCATTCCCGTCTGGATGCTGCCTGAAACCACTTCATTGCAAATGAGTAATGTATAAAGCCGTATGTTCCTTCTTCAAAATAATACCTTTTATTTGCGTTGCAGTTCTATTCTTCTTTTACATCTGAACTCCTAGCGATTACAACCTCCAAAGACCTACAAGCCAAATAAGGCTAGATTTCTTAAATTAAGTAAAGTTTGCGGAACTAAATAACTGCTTCTGAGGTGTTTTGGTTAAAAGTTTGTCGGGAGGTAAGCGAAGAATCCCTTTGTTCCTTAAAGTACACTCGTTTTCAGTGAGGCAGATTTTAGTACAATCAACTAGGGTTGCAACACCAAGAAAGGTGTGCGCGGTACAATCATACTTACAACAGTTTTAATTATTTTGGAGGAATTTGCACTGTGAGTTGCTTATCACGAAATAGCCCTATGCTCTAAGGCCAGAGGAAATGGGCACGACGATGCTAGTGAGAAATTGATGGTGGGACTAAGACAAAAAATATTTAACCGACGTACTAACCTAGACAAGGTGTAATATAGGATATTTGGACTTCCTGAAAGGGCGAAAGAAGGTAAGGAATGTAAGGTGTTTTGTGTTAAAAAGTGATTAGAAGTGGTGCCAGTAGGGGTTTCAACAAACAATTCGCGCAGAGGTTACTTCCACGTCTGCGCGAAGAGAAACGTGATGAACATTTTAACTTACAAATAAATGCTACATTAAACAGTACCCTTTATTTATTTACATGGAGAAAATTCTCCAATTAAGTACCGATTTGAGTGCGAGGGAGACCTGATCATTCAGTAAAATATCAGGCTAAAAAACTACGGAATAATTAAGCATAAGGTTTAGAAGCAGGAGATTCAATGGTATTAAACTGGCACTCGCGTCACAGTTACGACACTTCATGTGGCGTTGAGTCGCTATGGCACACACTCTGAAGCGAAGATTCAAATCCCAACGTGTCATCAACAAATCCACGTAGACTGCCGAGCTCAATCGGTGAGCACATGCATCTTTTTAATAGTAACTGCTTAAGAGGTCTCATTGAAATGTACTCAGTAAGAATACGTGAGCAGACCACCTTGGGGACTCTAGGCGAGGTCACATGCTCGACTTTAAATACACCCAAAGGCTGTATTTGCGAGGAAATTCATTGCAGCAAATGACGCAGTTGCAAATTCAGGTCAAATATCCAAAACTACCACTTAATAAAGTAACTAGGAGTTTTGCACCTAAACTTACTATTATTAAGCAAATTTGTCGAGTTCGAACATCTATCGACTATTCTTTAAAAACTCTCCCAAAATAATCAGCATTTATGTATTCAATAGAACTACATCCAGCAGTAGCAAGATATATTCTGTTACATATCAGCAAAAACGGCTAAATATATGGAAAATCTAACAAAACATTTGTCTACTTATCTTGATTTTGTACAATGTAAATCTTACAAGACAGAAAATGACGTAGTAAAGGAAGATCACACTCTTCCTGAATTTATTTTGACAAAAATGAATAACCCAAGTTACAAAAGAAAAAGGACACATTTTAAATGTTTATGTGCTTATGCAAGTAAACTTCAGGAAACATCAGATGGCAGTACAGCAGAAGGCCTGTTTCGACTGCAATCGTCATGGAAATGAAGGACCTTGCTAACACTCAAAATCTTTAGTGTATCTCACCTACAGGTTATTTTGACTTGACGGTATCTAGAACACAACCATCTGAAGCTGAAGACACGGTACTGTTGGAACTGAAGACTTTTGATGATTTTGAACAGACTACTTTGCTCTCTTTCTTTGAAATTCCACTCAAGTCCTTTTTGACCCCCCTAACGATGGCGTCCTTAGCTAAAAAGTAAAAAAGGGCTAGGGAAACTTTGGCGTTTGGGAATGGTAAGGTGGCGGAAAAACAACCTAGCTCAGAGCGGAACTATTGCGTACAAGATTCATTTAAACCACACAACTCAGTAAATGAATAAAGTAAGTAGGAATGAATAAGCAAAAACAAACGAAAAGATGTGCTTATCGCTCTGAAATACCACTCAAGGAAGTTTGACATTAAATATGTTTAATAACCTTTATAAAAATACCTAATACAAAATAAACTAGGGGTTGATACTACAAATTCAAGACACCGATTCTCTAACCCAAAACACGTCGTTTATGAGTTATTTTCTTCTAAAATAAACATTGTACCTGCCAGCATAAGTCACAATACCATCACTGCAGAGGCAAATATTCCCCGATTTCGGTCGATAAACTCGACCTTCAATCAACCCACAAAATGCCCACTGATTAGTATTAACGAACTGCAAAGCACACGTTAAATATTCAATAGTCGCAATAAGTTTTTCAAATAAAGGGCAGCTCCTGCTAAAAATATTAAAAGTACAGTTAGTAAATAGTCTATCGAAACCTCATCTTCGAGGCATCCTTACTAAATCTGTTGTTGAGAAGAGACGGGAATTGCTGATTCTTATAATTCTATACTCTATGCGCCATTCGTGGAAGATTTCGAAAAGTTGCTTTTCTTTGCAGCAAGCAAAATGTGTATTTGCAATAACGTGGATAACTGAAGACTTCTTTAAAATTTTATTTGTTGTTTAGATTTCCTTGTGGCGTTTCGAAGGCCTTTTGCCTTTTATCATTATGTAGAATATTTTATGAACCAGAGGTGTGCGCTTTTGACCACCTCATCCAAATAGGTCTACCATCCGTAATGGCTGAAGAATTTAACACAAATCAAGTCTTTATAACTTAAAGTTTATCGGTAGTCCGGCATTCCAAACAAATGCATATAATACTACGTATGAGCGTGCTTTGTACTAAAGAACTACTTGGATCCGGTTTTATGTCTGTCGAGGTAACGGGGAATTTGTTTTTTGTATGATTCTTAGACAAAATTTTCTTTAAGTATTTAGTAAAGCCGGTATAGTAGGACGAACTTTCATTGTGTCCTCTCCCATTTTAGCCACTTTTACTAGTATAAAGTTTTTTAACCTAGCTAGGCCACTTCAATCACTTTATGCATATTTCATCTGGATTTAACAATAACTTATCCCCTCTTTTTACTGCGAACCAGTTCTTGGCTGTGGTGTACTTCAACACTAGAGCTTGGAGAATAAGTCCAGGTGAGCCTAATCACCGGGGCAAATAGTCTGTCGATGCTGTATCATGGACCACCGTAGGTACCGACCGGAGATTCCACAAATAACTGACAGTTGGCAGGCGTCTTTCCTTTTTGGGTTACCCACAAATATCACTGTCCAGTATAACCAGCATTAGTGAAGTCATTCCCAGAAGTGACATTTGCAACGGCTGCTTACTTGAGAATTTGACATCTTGGCAACGTAATGAACATGAGGCTCATGATTCCCGGTTTGCGGTCTACAACCTAGCTCCAAAGCCACTGACTAGATGTAAACACTAGGATTTCCCTTTGCAACACTTTTATGTCAATGAAAATGACACGAGAGCACCAACCCCCACACAAAGACTAAGAACTCCTCTCCCTTTCGTAGTAGGTTTCAAAAAATCCGACTGTATTTCCCCAACCAAGTCCAATTCAACGTATGAAGGGGAGAGAGGGGGGCGGGGTCTTCCAAACCCCATATAAGTTGCTGACCATCGTCATCATCACTATGACTAATTTAAAAACAAGTAGCAATCAAAAGGAGTGAGATAGACAGTCAGAGAAAAAAGAATTAATAGGCATAGAGAGAGCGAGTCCTATGTGTTGGTGGCATCGTCGTCACCGTGGCGATTCATTGCAGCCGGCTCACACGGATACGAGGTTATGAGCTAAGGGGAATAGATGACGGAGCGTAGCGATGGCGCCAAAAAATACCGTGGAAGGGGAAGGAGGGAAGTGAGGGACGGTGAATTTCACACCTGCCTTCTTTGCCTTTGCCCCCACTCACTGGCTGGGATAATTTTGCGTTGGGTGAAGGAAACGATCTATACAAATTCGTGAGGAGCATAGAGGAGTGGGAGATACACACACACACGCACACACACACACACACACACACACATACAAAACCATCGCTGTGTTCCGGCTGTGCCCATGCAGACTGCATTCGGGAGATAGTGAAGGGGAGAGAGGGAGTATACAAAATCCGAGTCAGGAAGGAAGGAAGGGAGGCACGCAGACGATTTCACTGGGCGTGAGACGTCACCTGCTCCCTAGCAACCAGAATGAGAGGCACCAGGCAGGAGACCGACTTCGAGCGCTGTGTGATGAAGGGATGCTGGGAAATGGAAATAAAGGTACAACCCAATAAGTGCATCATCAGCTTCAATTGACCACAAAATAAAAATCGTCCCATCGTCGGTTTTTTTTATGCTCTAATCCACCAGTTCGTTCAGCTCCCATTACCTTGTGAATTGCTTTAAAAGTCTAGAACAGTAAATATGTCCAGTTTTGGTGATATTCCACGAGAAGTGTGACATGCCCGCCTCTGTCTACGCTAGTCGCAGTTAAGATCTCTCATTTTCGAGAGTCACGCACTACCCAAG
>NW_020170414.1:86073-89745 GCF_000524195.1 Echinococcus granulosus | reverse complement strand
GAGAGAGAGAGAGAGAAATTCTCGATTCATCAGATTGGTAGGACTGCGCTTTCAGCAAAAGGCTGAGCCCTAGCTCCACGCTTTGGTGAGTTGGGCTAAAGGGTCCAAGCTACTGTGATGTATTTCAAGGATAAAAACAACCGTAGGATTTATGAAAGTCCTATTTTAAAGGCAGTCACCTTTCACTATGACAAAAAGATAAGCTGTCAGTGATATGTCAAAGAGACATCGACGATCAGCCTTGGTGTCATTTTATGTTCTGCATTGAACAAAACATTTAGTTTACAAAGCAGCTATACATTAAATGGAGAAATAGATGCAGAAAAGGGATCACGATTACGCTTTCCCAGTGATCCCAATGCGAAAAAGTATGGCCGACAATAAACGACTCCAACTTTTCACCTCCTAAAGGATGGAGAAGGACAACTCCGCCACTCAAACTACCCAGCTACCACCCATGACAGGCCTGCCGGGAGCAATGCCCAAAAATCGCAAACGGAAGAATCACACAGATCACTTAACAGGAAAAAAGGGGAAGAGGTGGGGGGTCTAGTAGACGGACAGGCGGGAGCAATGGTGAACACGAGGAGGAGAAAAGGGAAACGGAGAAACGTTGATCCGAGTGAGTGAATGTGACGCTTCTGCTACTGACAAATACACTTGCCTCCACCAATGGGAGATGAGAAGGGGACGTTTTTTCTGGCGCAGAGCCAACGAGCATACAAGCTAGCGAGCCAGTGCGGATCTGCAGAGCAACTTGCTGATGCTGCTACTACTGTTGCAGCTCGTAGGGAGTGCGTGTGACGGATAATAATGGTGGGAGCTGCAATTAACACCACCACCACTCTTGTCGCTACTGTCCACTCTTTTTGCCCCTTTACGATGGCTATTGCAATAGGCAACGCGATTCAATCGAATGAACAGCATTTCGGTGCGCACATGTCGAAGGAATTGCTGGGGCAAATTATTGACAGGAGCAGTGGATTCACAAATACCAGGAGGTCCGTCAACATTCACTAGTGAAATTCACACTGGATCAATGGATTTAATTCAGTAAAACCTAAGGTTTGAATATATTAATGCAAAATTGTTGTGTTTCCGCAGTGATGTGCCAACCATGATTGCACATTGAAATCTCGATTTGAGGATCAAAAGGGCACAATTTTGATAGAGGAGCCGGATGAATACGGCACGTAGAGAAATACAGCGGATATGGAGCACCTGGAGAGCAGAAGTATCTCAAATATACTTATGAAAAAATCATACGATGCTCTCTAAAGCAATCCATTAGCGCGGTAATGGACTAATGCATACATGCACTTCAAAAACTTCCAGGTAGACTATGCAGACAGCCGTCTTTGTATGACATTAAGTAGTGAAGAGGGAGGCAACGAAACGATGTTAAACAAAGCGAGATTATGTGAAGTATAAAATTGAACGAATTAGATATAATTGCAGTGCGTTAAGTATTTGTATGCCTCTCGGTTTTGATAAGGCGCCAATGTGGGGGCTCCGCCATTGTACCTCCACTGGACGGCCTGGCCTCTGGGTCATGCCAGTAGCCCCTGAGCCCTTCTGCACGTCAATAATACACATTCCGCCCGAGTATTATGCCTTTTTCAGGCTTCAGGGAAGTCTAAGGGCGGTACATTAGTGGCAGCGAAAAGCAAATCCAATCCTAAAGGACAAATATCCTAATTTGCACTGCTGGGTGATAGATCTTGGCGGGACGGTGTGCCGGCCCCTAACAGAAGGCCTGAAAATGCCGTCTACCTTCAACAACTGCCTTAGTTCCGTATTCTGGAGGAATGCTACTAACAAGTGAAACGACACTAGTCGTGAACCATCTGGAAAAGTTCGTTACAGAAGTGTTCGTTGTGCCTGCATGAAGATATTAATCATGTAAACGCACGATACCCCCGTCTACTTCTCCACCAGCTGGACAGAGGCTATGCAGATATGCCTGGTCAGCACGGAAGTGAGCACAAAGCGGCAAGGTGGAATAGACACGAAATCTTATCCCCATGGAGTTATTTTGAACCCCGCCCTTTTTAAGTGACTGCTTTTTGGCCAATGTTCTTACGACTGGCGATAAACACACGAGATAACCAGCACATTTCCTCCTTCGCAAATACAGTTTCCAAACAGGAAGAAATCTCAGATCCAGTAGAAATGACAAGCGAGATCCGTGATGTTGCAGTCAAGTATCTTCTCAGTTGCACGAAAATTCAATAACTGGCACGGTTGGCTCTCGGGTGTTTCCTCACAGCACCGACTACGCTGTGATAGCTGACGCGGGAGGTTGACCAAGGGGAGCACCAGGGACGACGCTCAAAGGAGAAGGGCTATGTAACTCGGTTTTGGTAGCGGGCCACTTCAGGCCTCCACCAATGCACCACCTCCACCGTGCAACCTGGCTTTTGGATCATGTCAGTAGCCCCAAGGCCTGATGCGCCATTACACATTCTGCCTTCTTCCGTCCTTCAGGGAAGTCTTTGGGGTACCACAGAATATTGTCCAGTCCACAACTCTCCTTACTCGACCAAGGAGCGAATGGAACAGCCTGACCCTATTGAACTCGGGGATCCTGCCATCGTAATCTAAATTCATCCTGTCAGGTTCCCTTCTGTTTCATACGTGGTCTTATGGAAGCACAATTTGCAATATAACCAAAATCCAAAACTGAAGTGGAATAGGTTCAATAATGCCCCTCATATTGAACTCCTCAAAGAGACTGTCATTAATGGCTTTGGTGAGAGACGGCAAAAACACAGGCCATGACTCTACGACTGAGTAGTTTGAACTCGAGACCTTCTCAAAACCTAAATCACACAAAAAAAATTGTTTAAACCGGAGACAATTTGCCACAAGTCACGACGCAAAGCATGTGAACTGTTGAGAAATAAAAAAACTGAAAGCGTTTGTGTGGATGGATGGAGAAAAATGTGCAATATTGGTTGTCAGGATAGTGAGTGGCGAAAATAGGCCCTCTGAAAAGGAGAGAGAGAGAGAGAGGGAGAACCTAGATGTCAACAAAAATGACGGAATATGAAAAACAGCCGAATGCTATAACGTGAGATGCTCACCACACAGTGATTTCGTCTTCTTATTCCAACAATCTCATTGAACTTTAATAAAAATTGGCGACTTTCCAAAGCTGTTATCACACCTAAGGAAGCAAATAAAGAGACTGGAATTAGACCGCCAATGACATCGGTACAATGGTGGAATGAATTACGAGAACGGAACAGTGTCTCGATTGCATTTCGCATTACAACTTCTGGAGATAAGATCTAGGAAGGCGATTACGGTCAGCTAATGGCTGATGAAGAGATGTTGGATAAAGGCTTGCGATTCAACAATCGGTGAAAGTTGCTCAAATCATTACTCCAAAAAAAGGCATACATGCGAGCGAAAAACCGCTTCTCAACCCGCAAACAGGTGTGAATAGAAATTCACTCATCACTACCGAGCTTCAAGTCGACTTAAAGAACCGCTGAAATTGCATCGGTCACCTTGTCACTAAAAGACTTTGAAGTTCTCAAAACTCAGGTCGTGAAATGCCTTTTGTGAACCTGTGCAAATACCTTCTGTGATTGTTGAGCCCCTTGTCTGCCCACTTGATCGCCACAAAAGTTAGCTACAGCACAACTGTTCCAGGTGGAAGGCAAA
>NW_020170414.1:82424-85973 GCF_000524195.1 Echinococcus granulosus | reverse complement strand
CATGACTCACGCACAGGTATCTCTCGTCCAAAGCAAAATTAAAATCCCCTTTTATTTCTGTGGGACAAAAGTATTTGTCACCATAACCAGACTGCAAAAACAGCGATCCGAACAAAGGACTGTTGAAAATCGGCAGAGCGGAAATATGCCGCCGTGCCTGCAACATCGCTGCTACACCACTGAAATCAGAAGGGACAGACTTATTCATTTGAACGGTACAGTGGCAGAGTCAATGTCTCAGGCTATCACGTGGAGAGGTGAGCACCTACTAGGAGCACAATCTCATTTATTCAGTGCATCAAGAAAGGGGGATGAAAGGAGTGTCAAATATTAGCACACCCGGTACATCTAAGCCACAAGCAATATGACCACAGTCAACTGACGATGCTTCGGACAATTCGACAAACAATGACCGAGATCACCTTGAGACAGCTAATCAGTAGAAGAGAGTGTAGTTGTTTATAATGTGCCTGGACTGGTTTATTTAAATCCTAAAAATGTCAAATGGCAATAACTCTAGACGGCAAGGAAAGCTTGAAAAAGAAAATGCAAGACTTGAGGCAATAAGCAACCAACATTTGGAGAGCAATAAGACGATTTCATTGCAGATAGAACCAGTTAGCAGGGTGGTTACACGAAGCAAGCTGAACTGCCATTCTTCCTACTGACAATAAGGAATAGCAAACTTTAATATGAGGGTGGCAGGATCACGATCAGTGGACGCAAACTCGGTAATACCTCATTGGGGCGGAACACTAAGATGGTAGGTCATTTGGGGTGGTGCAAAATCACCACCTGTATCTAACGTGAAATGTACCTCAGCGAAGCAAGAGTCAGTTGACACTTCCGCAATTAGAGTACAATCCCTCCGAGCAAGGAAGCATCAAGGCAGGATCCCGAGGGAGCATGGTCAAAAACTGAAGGAAACGTTGCACTCAGACGGTAGCGCATTATGCCGACTGATTGACAATTTGCAAACCATGTCATTTAAAATTACAAGGTGGTGAAGATGGAGTCAGTGGTGAGTCGTTTAAACATAATGAAGGCATTATTAAGGGAAGTTCTGCCGAGGAGATGATCAAGAGCTGCCAGGATTCTTTTGCTTGAACCGCGGGATAGGGAGAATGGAATCAGTTAGCTGCACTTCAACTTACTGTGCAAGGAATGAATACGTTTTCTGCAAGCACTCATTGAGATGAAATGTGGAAACAGATATTTTTTTGTCGAAATCGTGAATTATGGAGAGTAGAGACGTCTGACACAGATTCATGCAGGGTGAGTTGAGAGGGGTTTCATTAAAGTGGAACGCCAAAAGAAAAGGTGGTAAAGTCCACCAAAAAAATCATACGGATAGCTTTGGATGAACTAATAAGTGATAAGGCTAGAGTCAACCGACATCGCTGACAGCTTTTGACCCCTCTGATGAAAACTTCATGTGTGGTCAAGAGGTGTAGAAACACATTCATTCTGACCGCAGAACAACAAGGCCAGGAGTCGATCAACAGGACACCAAGACCATATCACATGAACCACAAATTGGCAACGCCTCGGGTACAGTGTACTCCTGATGGACGAAACGCCTTTAAGGTAGAATGTGTGGACGGTGGAGTGAGAGAATGATCGAAACATAACAGAATACAGTTGATTTAAGGCGACAAAGGAGCAGGACTACAGCATGTTGACGATGATTCATTGAGGTGGAACTCTAATGCTAACAGTATGGGATAGTGGTAATCAAATATTATCAAACTGCGAGATGGTAAGGTTTAAGTTTGTGGCAAAATTCTTAGTCGGGAGAGTGTACTCACCTTTAGTGGGATCTCATTGAGATAGGGCGGTTCCCCAGTGATCATCTCCAGCGCCATGATGCCTAACGACCAGACATCCACCTTGGGACCGTACTGCTTCCGCGATACCACCTCGGGTGCCATCCAGTAGGGTGTGCCCACTATGGTTGAGCGCTTATTCTGCTCTGCCGAGAGCTGTGCGCAGAACCCAAAGTCCGTCAGCTTCACCGAGCCGTCCAGACCCAGGAGGATGTTGTCCGACTTGATGTCGCGGTGGATCACGTTGTTCCCGTGCAGGAACTCCAATGCTTGCAGACACTGCACAGTGGGAGAGAGGCGAATGATGTCAAGATGCCGACATCAAGTGTGGCCACTTGGGTACAGTTTCAATGTCATCGAGGTTGCCAGTCTGCCTTTATAAACCAACTTCTAGAGTGATGTGTCCTATTACCTCAGTGGCATTATTAAGACATTTGACACAAAAGTAGGCAGAGAAATAGCATTCCGGTGACCTTGGCTACCCTACATTGGAACGAAGCAAACGAAGATGCCCAACTTGTTGACGTATCTCGCATCGTAGGCACTAATTGCCTGCCTGGCGCTAAGAGCTGATCTGATTTTCCATTAATCACCGAAAATGGTCAATAAGCCAGCGATTACTGGCAGGTGAAACACTACCTAGTCGACTTCATTCAATCGCTAAAAAAGTAATTACGTACCGTGATGAAGTGGAGCTATGAAAGCAAATGGAACGATCAAGGATGGGAGATGTTCAATCCGAAAAATGAATCGTAAATATAGACATTCAGGTGAACCGAAATTCACCTATTCGGTAAAAGAAGAAGAGTTGCTGTAATGCTGGGACCTCCTCTTCTTCCCAGCCAATCAGGTCAGTGAGTTTGCATGTATGCGAGATAGCGAATGCATTCAGGTAGTAGCACACTTAAAAGTTGGCACCAAATACAATCCATACTTGTCAAAATTGAAAGGAGTGCTATTCCTTGTAAAACTAATCATGCCAAACAAACAAGGAGGTAAAGTTAAGCCAAAGGTTAAAAGAAAATTGGTTTTTTAGGATCTATTCCTGTATGTGTATTGAGAACATGAAGAAGGATTTCAGTTAATATCAGGCGGCAAAGAAAGTTCCTGCGGTTCTCGTTTCACCTCACTGCCTTAACTCATTTCAGCGTCTAGAGACTTCTAAAACGTATGAGCTTGTTTATAATCATGCATTACACGGCGTGGATATGCCTCACTCTTTTGACGTGACACTTTATTGTGCTCGCCGCTACTTTGCTCCATCGGTTGAAGGTGAAGGATGTGACCCGAGCATGCTCGTATTACGAACTGAGTTGAAGCTGAAGTAGCGATAAGAGCAGGAGCTTTATAGTTGTGTAGCCATACATTGTTTAAAAACATACATAAGTAGACACCAATAATGAATCACATAAAGATCACAGAAACATGTTGGAATTAAATAGTAAAGATTAATAAACAAAAGAAAGTTGTTGAAATTATCCTTCCCAAATAGCTGAGATATTCGGTAAAGGGTTGGCATGAGAAAGAGACAGTGCAAACTGGAATCTAATTATTCCTTTTAATCTTTTAATCTGTTTTGTTTTCTCACAAATCCTCCCCCCTTACTGGGGAAATTTGACAGCCAAGCATCGTTAGCATAAATTAAGGAAGTGGGTGAATTTGAAGCAAGCCTTTTAGGGTGTCTTTAAGCAAATATTAACACCTCTTTACTTCTGATTTTTTT
>NW_020170414.1:72514-82324 GCF_000524195.1 Echinococcus granulosus | reverse complement strand
TTCTAGGAGTTGCTTAGTAACCGCTGGTGAGGATTAGGTGGACCTATAAATTACGGTGTAAATGTAAACTTATTTTCCCATTAGTTAAATAGAGTAGACCTGGTAAACTTCTACTTAGAAACCACTAAAATTGGCACCTACTCACCTATTAAGGAGAAAAATCATAAGCAGTGCAACTTCATAGTTCATGTGAAAAAAACTGAAAAACGACAAATTGATGGTCTTTGAGGCTCATTGGCTGGTATCTGATGGTACTGCATGTGGATGGAACTCATTCGCTTGACTTCTACCACCACTTTCCCTGTCCATCTAATGCGGGTGTAAACCGATTGTTTCGCCACCCCTCCTCAAGTTAAACACCACTGCGAGCCATTATTGACACCTTCATTAATGTACTTCATCGTAATGAAAGACTGAGGGCAGGGGATGGAGAATCAAGGGCAGACTCAATTGTGATTTATCACACGAATCCATTTACTTATTTATTCACTTAGTCGTTTGTTCATTTACTTTTAACCTATTTTTGGGTGACATGACCTGCTGACCCCTGCCGCGTCCTCATCAAACGTTACACAATAAACTGGACCTGAAGCTTCCGCTCTTATCTGCATTTCAGCTTCACCCCAATTCGTAGCACAGACATGCTCGAGTCACAGCTTTCACGTCCAACCGACGCTTTGTAAATAGGCGGGTTAGAAAGGATGGGCGAATAGTGACGAGAACAATGCATAGTAATAAACCCCCACATGCATTTTATTTGTCTCTGCAGGTTGCAACAAGTCACCGTAGAGAAGTAAACCGAACGCTGTAGTAGCTTTTTTGGTCACCTGGTACAGGGTGGACAGTGGACATCAGAAGTTCAATCAGTGATATCTACCACTGAAGGACCTTAAGCATTTCATAGTAAGCTCCCTCAGACAAAATCTTTTGGTGGAACCGAATACTGTTCGCAATGCTTTACGATCAAGACTGCTGATGACAATAATTGATGGACTGTAAAGTTGTATCAAGAAAATCAAAAAAGCCCTTCTGGCCAGACGGAAAAAGTTGACGAAGTAAATGCACGAATTTTGCGTTTCCATATAGCTAGGCGCGATCAAATCAATGGAAGGATAAAGACAGTTAAAGTGATCACGGTAAACCTGCAGGTCAGTACTGGATGAAAATCCACCCATCGATGCGGTGCAAAGCCATTCGAAATCGCCCATAGAGTTTTGGTAATAAAAGATTTGGAAATAGAATTCACTGGCAACCAAACCATAAAAATCGAAAAGTTATAAAGCATACAGGAAAGGATTACTCCGAGGACTCTTACAAAACCAAACAAACCGGTTAATAAACGTACGTTCAAGGCATCACTGCTCACTACTGAACCGTTTTATTAATTCAGACCAGTGTCAAAAGTTCATCCAAAGAAGGAAAAGAGGAAGAGGCAGCATGTAATTCAATCTTCTCAATTTATGAGAGTAGCTAGAAGTTTCCTGACTCATTGCATGCACCAACGCCATAAAAGCATCACACGGAGAGGGCATTACGGGTGGTAAAAAAATAATAAATGAAGATGGCAAATTGGGCAGTTTTTACGTACCTACCAGGAGATTAAACTCATCACCTCTTGAAGTGAATTTATCAAAAAGAGTGCCTTTGCATAGAAGAAAATAGATCAGTAAAGGGGAGAGCATCCACGAGTTTGTTCACTTCCATTTTCTTCAACAAAGTGGTAAGTAATTATTACCTCTACCCGACAAGTTTGCCGTACAAACTGTTTCCATTGTGTGACTGGGAAGGAATAAGCAGGAAGAAACAACTCAGGAGGGGCAAGCCAAAAGCACAAATTCACGTATGCTCATGGTGTTTTCCACGAGTAAATCAAACCAGGCTTCATCTACAACCGCGCCTAAATGAGGGAGTAAAGACCCAGGAGGAAAAGTAGCGAGCGAGTCCGGAGGAAAGCAGAATGTGCATTTGATTTGTCTATAGGCCAGGTGGATGCCTAAGCAATATACAGAGAGACATAAGTACAAGCGCCTAGAAGGTTGGGAATAAAACGAAATAGTGCGGCCAGGAGAAGTGGAGGTATGGATTTGCCTTTTCTCTATTTTACAACGCAAAGTCAGTTAAAAAATTTGCTCTGTTACATAAAAACTTCAATTCTGGTAGCATATGCGGGACGGAGACATTACTGGTAACACAGACGAGGACGAAAAGAGCCTACCTCTCTACAAACCGTAGAAATTTGTCCCTCATCCATGAGAGTCTCAGTAACCACTTCGGTTAGCGAGCCTCCATCCAGGTATTCCATGACAACCCACAGTTCATCCGCCTCCACCAGATAAGAGTCAAGGTAGTTGACCACGTTAACGTGTTTATTGCCCTTCATCACGAAGATCTCATTCACAATCAACTCCTTCTTGGGCTGTAGCTTTAGGTTCATCTGCTTGATGGCCACGCGTCGACCCGTGGCGGTCTCAACACCCAGACTCACTATTCCCGTCGCGCTGAAATGCAACAGGGAAACAAGATAAAGGTTAACAGGTACATTTATAAACTGTCGAGATGATTTTAAGAAAGGCTGTGAAAACGCTGTTCAAATGACAAATTAATAATGGCAATGATGGTGAAAATTGGTGGTGTTTACAGATTCATCGCCGTCAGTATTTGCCTATCTTGTGGGAAGAGGAACTGCAGGGTGTGTGTGGGTTAGGTGATTGGACTTTCTGCCAACTACGTAGCCTAAGTACGGTGGCTTTTTGCGAAAAACACCGCACACTTAGGGGCACCTAGCTTTGATACAAAATGAAGCAAGAAGGACTGTTACTTAAATCTGGGCAGGCGAAAAAACTAAACACGAAATTACTCAACCTTCAATCCAAAGCAGATTAATGTTTCCAACTTACTAACCCAATTGACTAAGTAATTAGTACATCTATTACGGATAATGAACCAGGGAATGTAATAAACGCATCAAGAATCGCTACTTTTGCCGTTGCCATCGCCTTTGAAGGGATCCTGGAGACCAACACCTACAAATGTGGGCGGGGGTATGCGAAATTAAATGCTTCTGATAAAACTTGGCATTACGCTCGACTTTAATCGCCATGCCAACCAAGGAGGGCAAAGCCATTCCTTTTAAAAGCAAATGACACTTTATGACATCTGGATTAATCATAGGACCGAGTCTGACGGATGCTGTCAAGTGACCAAAAAAGTTTTTGTGTGGTTTTTGGTTCACCTGGCCTGTTGCGTCCTGTAAAATGCACATGGGCGTTTACAAGCATGCGTCATAAAGCGTAGACATCCAGTTGGTCCTTTGGTGGAATACGCTTTGTTATGCTCTCTACTATTTACCTGCTCCGCCTTTCTAACCTTCCCATTTGCAAAGTGTCGGTTGAATTGAGCTTGCTGAAGTCCATGTAAGAGCAGGGATTTCACGTCTAATTTATTGTATTGCATTTGGAGAGGTTGCAGGGAGGGACAGCAGATCATGTCACCCAAAAAATAGTTGAAATACAAAAATAAACGACCAAGTGAGTAAAGTAAATAAGTAAATGGATTCTTATGGTTATCCACTTAAAGGAAGAAGCAGTACGTTCGTGACTACCCCCGATTCTCAATGCTCAATCCTCCACCATCAATCTTTGATAACGATGAAGCATACCCTTGAAGGTGTCAATCATGGCTCGCAGCAATATTTAATGAGAGGAGGGTGACAAGACAACTGGTTTACACCTGTATCAAATGGAGAGGGAAAGTGAAGGGGTTCAAGCCACATGCATTAACACTGGATAACAGGCAACGAGCCTCAAGAACCGCCAATTTGATATTCTTAAATTTTTTTCACATACACAACAAAAAACCTGATCGAATGACTTACAGACTGGATTGTAATGAGGAATGGCTTTCGCATGTAAAAGTACGCCAAGTAAACGATCAAATATGTCATTAATGACCCCAGAAAGTGAGTGTGTGTGGTGGATCGCAGGCGCAATCATTTATCTGATGAGAGTCATTCACGTTTGGCACCCATTTACTCAATACGGCACAATTTGAAGATGCCGAGGAAAACTCAACTTTCTCATCCTTCAGACACCCAGGACTGGTGAATCATTTAGACGGTAATACATCGTAAGACCTCGTGCCGTCGGAAGACCGACCTAAAAGACACCACATTGCACCTTGGAGCGGAAAGAACAAGGGTAGAACGCCAATTATAGGCGGTTTGGGAATGAATGTGGGATAATAGGGACAAAGCCTCTTACAAAAAAGAAACGTACAGTAAGTTTGTGTCTAGATGGAAATGAATTACTGAGTACAGACTGTAATGACGATCATCCCAGAAAACAAAAAATCTGAATAAGCTTTCTGGAGCTATTTCATTTTCATTACAAACCTACTGAGTTACCTTGTATTTGTGGGCTAAAGGACCCTCACCTTACCGCGACTTAGTTAAGGGTCAATGACCTAGTTTTACAGAAAGTGCGGTTGAGACGGAAGAGGAGATTTGCCTGTTTTGCCAACAGGACAGCAGTAAAACAACACGTTTCGTAATGAAAAGGACCACTTTCCAAATCTAAATGAATTAAAGCCACAATTCAGGAGAAAATTTGCCCCAACTACCATACTTTCTAGAATTGTCGAGCACGTAGAAATTATTTTCTTTTTGCACTACAGAGAAAAGGGTCATTTACTGAAGACTTATTATGGTTTAGTACTAGATTTTGTGGGAAAAGTAACCACATGGTGCATAAATGAGTGACATCTTCCGTTCTACCAGCAAGGCAACATAGGCGAAATTGGTATTCGCTCAAAAATCATGACGTCTTGGTCTATGTAAAAGTGGGACTGAAAAGCAAGCTTCCTCAAATCGAAGCTAACATGCCTGTTTACCGTCCAATCATCTGTGTACCACTCCAGTTGCTGTGGCCGCTGTTCCCATTTATTTAGTCATTCATTTAAGCACCCATCGACCCCATTATGGACAAAGGTGTAAGTGTCTGTCCGCCTGTGAGGATTTGCTATTGGCCCCCTAACGCCACAAGGCGCAGGTAGGACGAGGAGGAGGAGGGAATCGGCAGTCCATTTTTTTCATTCAGAACAATCTGAAAAGTCAGAATAACAGTTTGGGTTTTCTGCAAGCGAGTAGTTACTCACCTACCTTGTCATTTGGAGAATCACCAGAAAGGAATTGCGTCTGTACTGAAGACGTCTGAATTTGGTATTTATTTGTGTAGAAAAAGCAACCACAAAACGCAAAAAAATGGATTATTATTTTTCCATTCTGCCTATGAGGCAACACCAACAACCCCGATGTTTACCCCAAAATTTAATGCGCTTTCGGACCACTTGACGTACATACAAAAGAGAGCCAGAGATAACATTTCTTTGAATCAAAACAACTAAGAAGGTTCATTTGGCGACAAACTCATCCCTATTTATTTATTCACTCGATTAAGTAACTAGCTGATCCACTATGGGCGGAGAGAAGGGGGGCGTCAAGACTTCCTGTTGATGTCTTTTATGTGTTTTTGTCGTTTATGCGTAAGAAGCAACCACAAGGCGTACATGGGTGGAGAAGGGGGGAGGGGACAGGAAATGCGCCCCAAACGAAGGAAATGCTGGCAGTAGTTGCGCAATCAATCGGAGTCAGAAGGCAGCCAAACCACAGAGCGTGCTGGCTTACTGCAATGCCACAAATTTGGCACGTTAGTTCGTGTGTGCATGTGTGTAATGAGGGAAGAGGCACGCAAACCGCAAATAGGCGCGCCGCTCACACTCTCATATGGATACGGTTATGGGGGGTAATGTTTAAGCAAACAGATGGACCAAATGTGTGTGCATGTGTTTGTGATGGGAGGCTCAAAAAACCACCCATAAATACATGCAGGTGTACGAAAATGGACCAGACCGCCAAACCACCCAATGAAGAGGTGGTATTGGAGAACGAAAGACTTCATGGATATATCAGCACAGCAATTAGGTAAAAGGCAGTCTACGATGAATCTACGGAGTCCAAGAATCGAAGAAAAAAGAGAAAGAAATTGCGAGACAAGGGTTGAATTTCTCGGCCATAACTTCTGCATCTTGAGCAGCACTTCCAATGTTAGCGGTGCGTTGTCAAATGTGTGACTTGACCCACCTTTCCAAATAGGATCAAGTTCTTGGTTGTGTGACAGACGGCACAAGAAAACCACAAAAGTATACGAAGGTGGACCGGAGAACAGGTAGGCAGATAATAACGATAGTCCACCACCAAGTACGTCGCAAATGACATCTCGACAGGAGAGACCTTGATTACGCCTACGCATTGAGACAAAGCATTACTCCAGTCAGTGGATGGTTCATGACAATTTTTTCCCAGTAAATAAAAAAACGAAAAGCCCCATTACTATCACGAAGCCGTACAACAATTGAAAAATGTGACACGGGCGGTAGAATTGGGAAGGTCACTTCGGCACAGCCTGCAATATTGGACGGAGACAATGGACTGCTTCCCGATAGATGGATTTGTATCGGTAGTGTAGACTCACTTCTTTCAAGGAGATGAATTACGGATCCCATACTTGATTAACTAGACAATTAAGCAGACACTAGCCACCTCTTGGTAATCTGCCATACATTAAACAACCGTTCAAAGGGGCAATAGCAGAAAGGCAGGCTTCGAGATCACTGACTTCCCCCATGCTTGCTGGTTTGATTCGAGCAGCAGAATCCAGCACGCTACCCGTCCTCTTCAGCCTGCCGACGCGGTGTGAGTGATCTGCAATGGCGTCAGAAATTCCTGTTCAGTCGTGTGTTTCCTGAGCTATACTGGCATGAAAACCCAAAGCAGCCTACTTTGAGCTCGACTTCGATCTCCTTTAACGTTAAAGTCGTGCGGTAGAACACAACGTCTGAAACTCCGTCGCAGTGATAAACTGTCGTCAAAAAAGAACACAGGGCCTAACCTTTTTCACAATTTCACCACCCTCCAGATGCTACAGACGAATGCACAACTCATCCCCCAAGGTTGAAGATCTCAGCATTAAGTCAAATTGGGAAATTATAAACACAAAACGTTGCAGAGAAGAATAAACCGAAATTATTTGAAGGATAAACTCACTTCCTGATTTATGCACTGAAATCTTCGTACTCTGTGGTAGCTTAACATAGTCTGGAGGCCACACATTGGTCCCATACACTCACATCACATGCAATACTTAAAATAGACCTCACTTTACTGCTTGAGGTAAAATCTGTAACCAAATTCAACCTACGCAGGGATTCACAAAAAGGCATTAAAACAGAGAAAGAGGATGCCCTCCTGCCTCCAAGCAGCAAGTTAATGTCCTAAACTTAACCCAAAAAGAACAAATAAGAACAGATTGACGTCGTGGCAGTAGAAGGAAATAGAAAACTTTAGTGGACGCACATCGTCTTAGAAAAGATATCACAACAAACGAAGAGGCACGTAGCGCGGGCTGGCGTCGTAGCAATAAAAGTAGCAGCAGATTTAGTCATGGTATTTATAGCCAAATGCACTGGACCAGCTGTGTGCTGCTGTTGTTGGACGAGGATGAAGGTGAAAAAAAAAGGAACGCCTTTCTGTGGAGGGTGACAGGGCCGCAGCAGCAATGCGCGGACGGGTGCAACGCGACAGTGTAAACAGAGACAAAGGAGAGCACGCGAAGCAGCAGAGTAGATACGGGTAGAAAATGCTGCACAGATGTGGATGGATGCGCTTTGGGACTGGTCAAATTTCCGTCTGCGCTCTGGCCACCTGACACATTTGCTACCAGCAATATCATGTATGTGCGTCACCCTGATTTTGTTACCTGTTTTTGGCATGATAAAATATGTGACTTGCATTCTTTATCGGTATAATGATAAATGGTTGCCGCAACTCATATCGTGGACAGGTTGGTTGAGTGGGAAACAAATGCGGAGATGCCCACAGTCCGAGAATAGTTAAATTTTCTCTTAGTTTTTAGAATTTTATAGGTACATCCTTCAAAATTGACGACAATCAGTGTCATCCTAGAACAATGGAGCATTGGGATTGCCTCGATTTCCCCTCTGAGACACCGGCAGCAAGAGTGTTAAAGGGAGAGTTGAAATAATGGCAGGAAATTATCAAAGGGTCCTTCAATTAGTGAAAACGACTTGATAGCAGAAAAGACAGCTAGTCCAACTCACCCCTGTCCAATCTTTTCCAGTTTGCGATATTTGTCTGCGGGACTGCCTTCACTAACCAGGAGTCTGAGGTGAGCATACACCTCCTCGTCGGTCATTTTGGACTTCATTTTGGCCAAAATGGCATTGTGGTCGCCGTCATGGTTATGATGATGGTGGTTGTGATGGCTCTTGTTGTTATGATGATATTCCTGTTTGCCGGAAGTTAGGTCAGCGGGAGCCGTGGCGACCTTGGTAGGAGGGGAGGAAGGGGTGGAGAATTGGCCATCACTACCACCACAGCTGGCGTCCACACTCGCCGTTGTGACACGGGGCATCGGATGTGGGGAGGATCGTGTGGGCTTCTGCTCGCTGGAGCAATTGGGATTATTTTGATGCTGCAGCTTGGGCGTTGCATCCGGGGCATCGATGGGGATAGTGTACTGAACGCAGAGAAAGTTAAATAGTTACGTCGGAAAATTACTCCAAGCAGTCACGGTTTTAATTGTGTTACCACTAAAGTAAGGTGAAATCCATATGAGTCCTTCAATCCCAGCTAGTGGAGATCTTCATAACACCAAGTACCTCACTATGGCGTACACATAGAAGTAATCATCGATTTTCATTCATGGTGCTTCTGTTGAAAGTCCGTCAATGAGGATGCACCCACACTCGTTCAGGCCCATTTCAAGCTTGGATGAGTTTTTACTGGGGTGATGTAGCGGAGTAACTAATACTTTAGCCTCTCTTGAATCGCCCTCCACTCTGGTAGCACAAAACGGATGGCGATGGTAGGCGACTCACCTCAAAGAAACAACAATCTCGATTTCGGTGGCTGGATTTCGCATTTAAGTGTCACCTTTTATGAAAGATTGAATATGTGAAGGACTACCGAGACCACCTTGACCTCTGAAAACTTTGTCAACATCATGTTCCACACAATGTCCAGCAGTAAAGGAATGGGGAAACTGAAAATTCACGCCGCAGAGAAATGAGAATAACTCTGATAAACGACCGCTGCTTCTTACTAGGTCCTCAGGGATGACTTGGGCGCTACCTTTCCTACGATATCAATGTGCGATTCTAAGCTAAAGTAAGGTAGAGAATCTTAGCCACAACGACCGCCTTATCCGTAAGATAGAAACGGATAGAATGCATGATGCTCTCAACGATATCTCAGCCTCAAAGACGTAAACATTGTTTCATGTCAACAAAATAAGTTTTTGAAATCGTGGTTCAAGCTAAAACATCACTTCCTTTCAAGCACTCTTAAGCACCTCCAATTGGAGATCTGGTGTGCCCAGAAAGCTGGATAAAGTCCAAAGAGCATCTTAAGAGTACCGTGAGGGGCGAGATTGCAATGGCCACACACACTTCTAGGAGGCTTTAAGGCTAACCTGAACACGAACAACCACGCCTTTTGCGGCATCGGAACGTGATTCCATAAAAATAATGCCTTAAGGTCACGAGGAATCTGAGGTCCCGCATAGTTCTTACAGGATGCAATGACTACACCCAGTTTCGTGCATGAACCAGCATTAACACATTTCAGAAATTGTTTTTTTGTGAGCACAAGTACCACGCAAATCCGTGTGCGTTGACCTAAAAAGAGAGATTCGTGACTAGGCAACTCCGACCTACTCAAAAGACTGTGATCGAGAA